>NW_024082662.1:75936-126219 GCF_003009895.1 Hyaena hyaena
AAAAAAAAAAAAAAAAAAACCCACTAAAACAAAGAATAAGGACAATGAATACTAAGCAGTAAAAGTATGGTAAGTCATAATCCAAATATAGCAATAGTCCTTTAAAATGTCAATGGTATAAATACACTCATTAAGTAACTATAAGAGTGGGGGGAAAAAAGACCAAAATATATGTTGCCTATAAGAAACTCATTTTAAATATAAAGACAAGGATTAACAGGAAAGGAATGGAGGAAGAGACACATTTTTCTGTTTGCCTACTAGGGAAATGATTAGACTCAAATCAGCAATGTTGTTTCTCACAGTAGACATGATATATTTAAGATTAAAGGTGTTCTGTGTTTCTTGTTTTAATATGTATGTATATAAAGTCTTAAATGTTTCATTAGTCTACACCTAAGCAGTCTATTATAATTGTATGTACTATGGGATCGATGTTTTTATATTTTCATCCTTTGTGATTTACAATTGTCACTTGTTTTGGGGTGCTTGGGTGGCTCAGTCAGTTAAGCAGCCAACTTTAGCTCAGGTCATGATCCCATGGTTTGTAGGTTCAAACCCCCATGAATGGAACCTGCTTTGGATTCTGTGTCTCTCTCTGCCTCATCCCCTGCTTGTGAGTTCTCTCTCTCTCTCAAAAATAAACATTTTTAAAAACTTAAATTTTTTTAATTGTCACTTGCTTTTGTTTTAGCAAAACCAGTACCATTGTCCTGTCTTGAGAGCTTGATTTTTAGTAGAAAATATAAATTAGTAGAAATAAATTGTCAAAAATGGAATGTATGATCCATGACAGAAAAAAACTGCTAAATTGGGCTTCATCAAAATTAGACTTCTGATCTGCAAAAGGCACATTAAGAGAATGAAAAGCCACAGACTTAGAAACTACCTTTGCAAAACACATATTCGATAAAGGGCTGATACCCTATACAGAATTCTTAAAACTCAACAATAAACAACCCAATTAAAAATGAACAGAAAATCCAACAGACACTTCACCAAAGCAGATGTATTGATGGCAAGGGAGCGCATGAAAAGATAGTAAACATCATGTCATTAGGAAAATTAAAATTAAAACAACAATGAGACATCACCACACACCTCTAGAATTGCTAAAATTACTAACGTCTGAAACAATGGTAACACTAAATGTGGGAAAGGATGTGAGCTAATAGAAAATATCACTCAATGATTATGAGAATGCAAAATGGTACAGTCACTTTGGAAGAAAGTTTGGAAGCTTTTAGCAAAACTCAACATATTCTTGCTCAGAAAGGAGCATGTATCCCAATTCATCATATGAACAAGTCGTCTTTCAGAGTGCAAGAGGGGCACTAAAAACTTGAAAATAGTATCATTTTTAAATGATTAGTTATGGACTGATAATTTGATGTATTAAATAGACAAACATGCTTTGGAAAAATATCTCTGTGTGTTGAATTTTCAGTCATTCTTTCCCTTCAGGATTTAAAGATCACCACTGCTTTGAATCGACTTCTACCATTTGTGTTGAGAAGTCAGCTCTCCAGTGAATCATTGCCCCTTTCAAATCTAGTGTCTATTCTCAAGAAACACTGCACAAATCCACATGGAGACATGCACAACCTGTTCAAGGCAGCATTGTTTAGAACAAGACAATTGTGAAGTTTTTATATAAAGGTTTTATAAAAATCCACTGATGGAGCAATATTGAATAAATTATGGTATGTTTCATGGACTGCTTCACAAGATATGTAAAATGATGATTTCTATATAATGACATGAACACATTTTTAAATGAAATACTGGTAAGTGGTTTATTGTCCCTCCCTTCTGAAAATTTCTCTTCCCCCCCTAAGACTGGGATATGCACGACTGCTATATAATACCTCTTCTTAGCTCTATCCTATCTTGAAGTCAATTTATCTAGTTATCTAGTTCTTCATATCTTCCAATAGATGCTAAACTCCACAACTGCAAAGAGTAGTTTACGTTTAGCTTATGAAGACTTGACTTTCCATCCTACTCAGTCTTTCTTCAGTCAGTTTCAGTTTCTTCCCTCCTGATCTGTTTTCTTCATAGCCCAGCCCCTTAGGTGCTACAAGTCTCCATGGGAGTCATGACGAGATTATCAGTTGGGGCCTCAGTTTCCTTCCTTATCTGGACAATGAACACAGCAACCACAGTAATAACATACACAGAGTTTTGAGCACTCACAGAGTTGCTTCAAGGGTGGGGTAACTGTGCTCCTTTCAGAGGAAAACACTCTTCTCTCTTGGACAGCTCACCTTGTGTCCTGGACCACAGAGGATCACCTGCTCCAAGTCAACCTTCTAATCAGGTCACTGAGACTTCAACATCTCCCAGTCAGATAAAGACTAAGCATCTTCCCTTCAAGGAAATTTTTACCACTTAATGATCACCAATTTATTTTTAGTAGGCTCCAGGCTTGACCAAGGACAGGAAATTATCATTTTTGAGTCTCTACAGTACAGCAGATGCTGAGTGTGCATTTTACTTACTTTGTATAATTTAAGATCCCCATGAGACAGGCCATCCCCATTTTAAGAGCAGGTGATTGCAGTACAGAGGTTAAATGGTTTGTCCATAGACACATTACTATTATTGATCAGATCCATGATTTAAACTTAGAGCTGTCCAATTCCAAAGCCTATGTTTTCTCGACCAGGCCTCTAAGATCTATGTATGACTAAAAGACAAGGATAAGTTTAACACCTTGCTATGCAAGTATGATCTAAGGATGTGTTGTTGTGTGGCACCATGTGGAAGGTTGTCAGAAATGCAAACTGTCCAGCCCCAAGGCACCTGAATCAGAATTAGCCATTTTAAAAGGATCCTCACCCAAGTGATTTTTATGCACATTAAAGTTGAAAAAAGCATATATTAATGATATACGACAGATCTGTAGAGCAAGTGATCAAAAGGACGGTGATTGGGTATACATTGTGTAACCACCACTGAAATAGGGCAAAAAGATGAAAGAGAACTTTGGGAGAGGAAAAGAGCAACCCAGTTTAGGAGATTTGGAATTTATATAAAAGACATTCAGGTGGAGATATTCAGGGGGAAATTGGATATGCAGCCTGGAGATGTAGATTTGATAGTTATCATGCGGTGTGGGATGTAGGGCCACATATGTGTGTGAGGCTGAAGACGAAGAACATATCGAAAGAAAAGAATCAAGGATAAAAGTAGCCCAGATGCTACCACGTGAAAATCTGTAATTCCTCTGAACTGTTTTCCTCTAAGATTTAGAAGTAGAAACCTTGTGTTGGAAGATCTTGTTAATAGTTAACATTTTTCAGTATGAAGAATAGCTCTTCCATGAATGAATGGGCTTCTTGGAGAAATAAAGAGGAACCTTCTTATATCTCATCCAACACACAAAAACACACGCTTGTCAGGGGTACTACAGAAATCATTTAAAGGGGCTCTTTGGTGGCTTAGTCAGTTAAGTGTCCAACTCTTGATTTTGGTGCAGGTCATGATCTCTCAATTCATGAGATTGAACCCCACAATGGACTCTATGCTGACAGCATGGAGACTACTTGGGATTCTCTCTCTTCCTTTGACCCTCCCCATACTCTCTGACTCTCACACAAAATAAATAAATAAATTTTTTTAAAAAAAAGAAAATTTAAATACTGAAGCTCTACAACTATTGCAACCCTCCACCATTACCCCACTACCAAGGCTAAATGGTTATGTTAATAGTAAATGTCCCAGTGTGTTCAAATTCTGGCATGGTTAACTGGAAGTGCAATAAAAGGCCATCAAGTTTTGATGTTAAGAATATATATACAGAATTAAAATAGCTGTCTCAAGTTTTATATATCACAAGGATTTGTTATAGTCCTTGAAAATTGCTGTTGTAATTTTTCTGGCACTGTCACAATGCCGAGTAGGGTTATGTTAGGAAAATAGAATGCAAAATACAGTAAATTGAAACTCTTAAAAGTCTATACAGTCCTTTTTCTCCATTCTCTCCCAATATATCATCTTTCCTCTATTGCTAGAATTATCAAAAAAAAAGATCTGAACATGCCAGGTCTTAGGAGGAATCATGGCAAACGTATTACTTTCAAGGAAAACCTGTTGTGTTCAGTAAAGAATCCAGTTCCTTGGGCTTTATAAATGGTATTTCACAGACTGACCCAGACCCATCTCCAGGTATCTACTGTTCACAATTTTATAAAATGGTCTTTATTCTTCACCTGGAAGAATTATTCTCATCTTTCAAAATCCAATTTAAATGTTCTTTTCTCACTAACGCTTTCCCAAGGAAATTGAATCATTTCACAGCAATCTGCACATACTTGTAATAGAGCAATTAAGACACTTTTCTAGTGATGGCGGTCAGCTGTGTTCCCCAGACCATTGAATTTAGGAGCAGTTTCTGTTCTTTTCATCTTGTATCTGCAGCATTGACTAGCTCTAGAATTTCCTAAGGCTTTAAATGTTTATCAAAGCAGTGCCACCCTGATAAATATGCATGCATGTCTGCCAAGCTGTGTGCATGTATTTGTACACAAATTTGCACACACACAAATAAATCTCAAATCGTCTCTTTCTTTTTTTTGAGTGTGCAAAATTATAGGTCTAGTCTGGAAATCGCCCAAATGAACTCTTATTAAAAAAAGATATAAATAAAATAAAGATCTGTTTCCCAACATTAAAGAGATTCATGTAAATTCTAGAAGATATATAAAAGGGACTTGTCTGGATCACCTACTCATTGGATGATCTGTTTTTCTCTACTGTCTTCATTTCCCTCATCTTCACCAGGCTTATATGTTGACCAAGGATACAGAAGCACAAAAATAGTAGTCAAAGTCTATAAGGGAAGATTAACTGATAACTAAATTTGCCCCTTTCATTAACTGTTCATAACTCAAACTGGGGATTGGGAGGCCATTTGTGAAAAGAATCCGTTAAAGAGATCAGAGGGCTATTTTTGGATTAGCAGTTAGTGTTGAGGGCAGCAAATACAATCCCTAAAGAAGGATTTGAAACTTGACTCTTAGTTAATAGATACCTGGTTCTGGAAAGTCAATTAATCCCTTAGATTTCCAGTTTCCCGATCTGCAAGTGACAATGTCTCCCATTATAGTTGTAAAGATTATGAAAGAGCTTATGTGTAACCCATCATTATGTGAAGAAAGGATAGCATGGTAAAAATGATCTTGGTATTGACTTATAATTGGCTTTAATATAGGTAATCCTAAGAATCACTGTATTAGTCTGAGCTCTCCAAGAAAAAGAACCAATAGGAGATACAGTAAAACTTTGGTTTGCAAGCATAATTTGTTCCAGAAACATGTTTGTAATCCAAAGCACTTGTATATCAAAGTGAATTTTCCCCATAAGAAATAGTGGAAATTCAGATGATTCATTCCACAACGAAAAAATATTCATATAAAAATCCTCACAATATTGTAATATAATACAAATAATAAAGAAAATACAAAATATAAAAAAATAAGCAAATTATTCTGCACTTAGTTTTGAAAATCTTCGTGGCTGGTGTGAGAGAGACAAGAGTGAGGAGGGTTATTGTGTCGGGTAATAAATAACAGAATCACTGCTATTTATTGGCTCATTGAAATCTTTTTCTGCATGGGGGCCATTGTATACACTCACATGGATGTTGACTACAGTACAGTATTAATAAACTCTTGTCATATATCCTATTTAATGTAACTGGCAATAAGGCAGCAGAGGAAAGGGTCTATATCTGTAGGCAGCCTCACCTAGAATGAAGCAAAGCATTCCTAAGCTTACTCTTGTATGAAAAAGCAAATGACTGTCTGTAGGTGCTTTGAAATGACAAAAAAAAAAAAAAAAAAAAATCACTAGTGCCCATTGTGGGCACCTTCCAACGCTCTGAAAAATCACTGATTTCTGCCAAACACCACGGCCTGAGACTGAGCTTCAAACCATGGGATACTATCACACACAATCTCTCAGAGAGAGAGAAAAAGAGAGAGAATGAGAGAGAGAAGAACCACTGGCTCAGTTGTGACCATGTGACATTCAGTATCACATACTACTCATATTGCAAGACATCACTCATTTATCAACTTAAAATTTATTAGAATGTTTGCTTGTCTTGCAGAACACTCGCAGAACCAGTTACAATCCAAGGTTTTACTGTTTATCTATCTATACATGACATCTCTCATAAGGTATTGGTTCATGCAGTTATAGAGGATCAAAAGTCCCACAATCTTCAGTCTATAAACTGGAGGCCCAAGAAAGTTGACAGTGTAGCTCCAGTCTGAATCCTAAGGCCTAAGAACTAGGAGAACCGTTCGTGTAAGTTACAGTCTGAAAGCCGGAAAGCTGAAGGCTCAAGAAGGGCCAATGTTTAAATTTAAGTCCAAAAGTAGAAAAAGACCAATGTTCTACCTTAAAGCAGTCAGACAGAAGTTTTCTCTTCTCAGTCATTCAGGACTTCCACTGACCAGCTGAAGCCCACCCTAATTGGTGAGGGAAATCCACTTTACTCTGTCTCCTGATCCAAAGGTTTATCTCATTCGGAAGCACCCTTAAAAACACACTCAGAATGTAAACTGGTACAGCCCCTCTGGAAAACAGTGTGGAGGTTCCTCAGGAAACTAACAATAGAACTCCCTTATGACCCAGCAATAGCACTGCTAGGAATTTACCCAAGGGATACAGAAATGCTGAAGCATAGGAGCACATGGACCCCAATGTTCATAGCAGCACTCTCCACAATAGCTAAAACATGGAAAGAGCCTAAGTGTCCATCAACAGACGAATGGATCAAGAAGATGTGGTTTATCTATACCATGGAATACTACATGGCAATGAGAAACAATGAAATCTGGCCATGTGTAGCAACATGGATGGACCTTGAGGGTGTTATGCTGAGCGAAATAAGTCAGGCAGAGAAGGACAAATACCATATGTTTGCACGTATAGGAGGATTAGGAGGAACTTGAAGGAGGACCAAGGGGGAGAAGAAGGGCGGAAATGGTGGGGGAAAGGGAGAGAGGCAAACCATGAGAGACTCTTGAATGCTGACAAAAACTGAGGACTGATGGATGTGGGGGGGAGGGGGGGATGGGCATGAAGGAGGGCACTTTGGGGATGAGCACTGAGTGTTATGTAGAAACTAATTTGACAATAAACTATTTTTAAAAAAAATAAAAAAAAAAAAAAACACACTCAGAATAATGCTTGACTGAATATCTGCGCACCCAATGCCCCAGTCAAACTGACACATACAATGAATCATCACACACTCATTACTCCAAATTCAAACATTGTATTACGATGCTTGAGGAGTTCCTTTCATAGCAAACATTCAGGGGTGTATCTCTAATCAGTTAATCTAGTCCCCATGATCCATCTGCTGGCACTAAGCGCTGAGTTCACCTGGCAACCATCAATTTCTGTTCATATCAGCATAGTCTTGGGACAATGTCATACAGAACAACCCTTTACCCTGTTACTATGTTTTTGGTCTACTTGTTCAACATACTGCTAGACACAGTGTGATCGTCATTAATATCTAGCCCCATGGGCATTTGCACAGAGTTTTTCAAATCCTAAGAGTCAATGGGAGGAAGAACAGAGATCCTCATGGTAGAACATTAAAAATAAAACCATTATCTCTGGCCGTTTAAGAATTAACTGCTTGCTAATCTTTCCCTGTACCTTGATGAACTGGGATGGGTGAATAGGAGGATTGTGGAGGGAGTGTGTTTCTTCTCCATGGCAAATAAAATGAAAACCTCGGTTGTTATCCAGGCATTTCTAGTGATCAGGCTCCCAGGGTTCTTCCCACCACACAAACAGGAAGGGCTCAGTGATCGGTGGGTAACTCCCCAGTTTGACTGTTTGAAAGTAACCATTCACCTCTTAAAGACCTTGAGCTTTTGGAATCATAGACTCTAAATTGCGTTACACAATTCATTTGAAGAGGCCCGTTGCCCAATAATGCTGATCTATTTTTTTCCACTCAGCAAATAGATGATTTGATTTTCTCCTCCTCCCAATTAGCATCAATGGTAGATTTCCTAACGGTGTGATTTGAGCTTGAAGGTTAAACACGGCATGCCTGTCTGTTGTTCAAATCAATGCTGCTCTGACATTGCTATTCCTCACCTTAACTTCCGTCAATGATTTGATTTAAACCAGCTGCTTTTGCTAATTCAGTAATTAGTGACTTGGCAAAGCACTAATCGTATTGGGAGGTAGGAAAAATAAATTACTCAGATTTACATATGTAATGAAATTTGAGCATGAAAAGGTTGTTCCAAAGAATGATACTATCTAATACGAAATTTAACTAAATATTGAAAGAAAAAATTTTAGAAAAAATTTAAAAGAAACAAATTACTAAATGCTCTAGCACCTAAGATCCATACAGTTGTATTTCTTCATTCTGTGATATCAAATGTGTGCCGGGCACTGTGCCAAATGCTTTACACACATTACTATAATGCCCACACTGACCTTAAAAGGTAGTTATTATCAGCTCCACTCAACAGACGAGACACTAAAGCCCAGAGACACTCAATGTTTTCACCACTAGCACACAGCCAGGAAATGAAAGAGGAGAAATTCAAAGTCAGTTCTAACTCCAAATTCCATGTTCTTTAAATCTTTTCTCACAAATCTTAGATATTTTCTTGTACTCTCCAATGGACAAAATTCTGTGAAAGCCACACCCATGTCAATTCAAGGAAATGGAATGTTTTGTCCTCATTGTTTATTTGCGTGGCTGGGATGTTATATCCAGTGGCTCTACAAAGGGAGCTGTATATGGAACTTCGGTCTCCATTTAAAGATCCAAAATTGTGTCTTTGGTCCTGTGTTGAAATTACTTAGCAATGTTGGAATTTCTGCTCTTAACTGTCTATATACACCAGCTTATATTATAGGTCTAGAAATGTCAATCCACATACACTGATCTAATGGTAGGCATGAATGTACATTCTTTGTCCTCGGGCTTACTAGCATTCTGTATATTTTATCCCCCCCAAAAACTTCTGAACATTTGGGAGGGAAAAGTGACTTTTTTTCTATTATCCTATGCCAGCTTCAGAAATAAACAGCTAGATGATGACCAGAACTGCAATACTGTATACACAAAATTGCTTAAAACAAACATCAATCCAACAAAAGCCAAAAAGTATGCTTATTGAACGAACAATTCTCAGTATGGTTTTACATGCATTATCTCTATCTATGCACTGCATCAGATAGGGTTTTAAGAAATGAGGAAATTGGGGCTGGAGAAGGTCAAGCGCCTTGCCCAATGTCACAGTGCTGGGGAGGATGAATGCTTGTACATCAGAACCCTTGTTTTCTGTACCCATGATAAACACAGCTATGTTTATCCAATTAATCAGCATTCTCTTTTGTGCTAAGTCTAGAAATTTTTCACATCCCCCATCTCTGTAGTGGGTGCCCTCCCCCCAAATACATAGACCTCTCAGTAGTCACCAGTGCATTGATAAGAAGTGACATGCTTTTAAACCTGGTTCTACCTTTACTGCTAAGATATGAATATACAGGCAGAGCCATTTAGGCATTTTAAGGAATGAGGCAGGCAGCCACATCACGCTGCTGCCTCGCTTTGGTGAGTTAATTCATCATGTGTGGTGGATCTGTATGCCAGCCTCTCTAATAGGTCACTGAGGCTCATAGGAAAGAGGTGATTACTTAGGCCAACTGCCTTCCCCAGAGACAAACGCCGGCTCACCCAATGCCTTATCATCTTGGGAGGCGACTGTTTACAGAGTTCAAGTTTCATTTAACTAAGAAAACACATTTCAAAATTGATTTTCTCTCAAAATGCACTTGGGTTTTGTAAATGAACACAGGAAACAGTTTTCTAAAGTTAAATAACAATTCTCCAGGGAGAGTTTGTAGCGCAGCCTCCAAGTTAAACATACACATATATAAACTCGACTCCCTTCCTGTCCATACCAGGCAGCCAGGTTTCTATCATTTAAATTAGGTGAATTGAAGCATGCATAGAGCCTACACCATGCTGGGACAGTGTGTAGTCACTCCAAACCTCCCCTTTTTATTCTGATCTTCTTTGTAAGGATTTCTTCCCTCCAGTGCCTCCAAAAGAGAGTTGATAAGAAGGTAGAGTCCACAGAAGATAGTTTTTTGCAGTTATATTTGGAAAAAATTAGAAGTTAAGGGTCAGGACAGAAATGGTGAAACTGACCAAATCATTACAGAAATAAATGATATTTGCTACATAATTTTTAGTAGAAAAATTTAAGGTTAAGAAAATAACTGGTTATTTAATATCCAAAAATTAGATTTGAGTACTTCACTTTCATAATTCTTAATTTTTGACTTAATGCATTCAATACAGTTAAATATTTGATAAAATACATGCAACAGACACATGTTAGAATTTGTGAGACTTCCTTTGATATGAATTTGAGTGAATTATTTCTGGTGTCTTTAGAAAAATAACTTTATCCTCTATGCTTTTGCTAGAAGGTACTACTTTATCTATTAGATAAATCTTGACAGCTATATTATTTAAGTCCTCTATATTCTTATTTTTGTCTATAAAACCTATCCATTCTGTGGAAAGTGTGCTTTTAGAAATCCACTCTAATCATCAGTTTCTTAGTTTACTTTTTAACATTTCTAACAAATTTTGCAATATGCATTTTATCACTAGGATATTAAGGCTAAATTGTAGCCTTGATATATTGGGTATTTTGTCACTATAAAAATGTCTCTTTGTTCTTTTTTCTGCCTTTTGGTTAGCTTTGGAAATACCCTTTTTTCTAACTTTTAGTTAGCTTTGGATTTAAATATGTTGTTCAGTTTCTCAGATTTTTAAAACAGTTTTATGGGTGGGAGAGACTTGCTAGACTAGTATTTGATAGTGTCTCACAGGCTTTGTTATTTACTGTTCAGATTGCATGATTTTTACTGATCTATCTTCAAGCGCACTATTTTCCTCTGCCATCTCGTGATGAAAGACAAGCACTTTCAATGATTTATTTTTCTTTTCTTGTGGTTGTACCACAATTTGTTTATTCATTAACCAGTTGATGGACTTTTTAAAATTTAAGTTATGGTACGTTTTAATTCCATTTTAAAGTTATTGGGTTCTTTTAAAAATAATTTCTTATTTCTTTATGACTATTTCTCTTTTATGGCCATTATTGTACTTTCATTCCTTAGCCATGGTTTTCTTCAGTTCTTGGAACATATTTATAATAGCTGCTTTGAAACATCCATCTGCTATGTCAACTGTACTAAAAAAAGAGTCTAAACAACACCAGCAACAACAATAACAACAACAAAAACCCACACACAAAAAAGACATGCATATGCTAAGCACATCTAATCCCTGAACTCCCTCAGTTTTTGTTGACTGTGGTTTTCCTGTGTATGAGTTAAACCTGTTGTACTTCTCTCTTACTTAAATTTCTTTACTTTCTGAAACTCTCCTTTTCATCATTGTACTAAATCTGCTCATCTCTGTTTAATTACATCAGATTGTCTCACATGTTTTTGTGTGGGCTCTCCTTTGGTTTTTAGATCCCCTTTAGGCATGTATGTGAATGCTATAACTTAGTAGGACTATCTCCTTTAGTGGCCATGAGGAATGCAACATTGAGCAATATACAGAAATACCTAGTTTTCATGGAGTAGTGAGGATCATTTATCTGTAATTTCCAGCCTTCCAGGAACCCCCCAATCTTTCCTTGTCACTGTCTGGTACAAATACATCTCTAAAGTCCAGGGCTTTGCACAAAAGGCATTAAAGGCAAGAAAGCAAGTAGTCTGGACAATCACGTATGGTATTGCAACCACCCAGCTCTGACTGGTTCCATTTGATCCCTCCATTTCTTAGCTTGGAAAACCTTGCTTATCTTTCTGGGTTTTGATCTAATCCTTTCCTGAGTCTGTTATGGTTTATTTTTTACATCAGTAAAATCTCATCTGCCTATGTCCTTCAGCTAAGTCTCATAATATCTGGTCTACTAAAGCCACATTTTCTTTATCACTGTAACATAACTGTCATAGATTTTTTAAAAATATTTTCCATCAATTCAAGTGTTGCAGAGGATATGGAGACAAAGAAACTCTCGTGCACTACTGAGAATGTAAATTGGTACAGCCATTGTAGTAAACAGTATATAATTTCCTCAAAAAATAAAAAATGGAAATACCATATGATCCAATAATTCTAATACTAGGTATTTACCCCAAGAAAATGATTATATATGTATATATGTATATATATATATATATATATATATATATATATATATCACACCCCTATGTTTATTGCAGCACTATTTACAATAGCTAATATATGGAAAAAAACTAAGTGTCTATAAATAGATGAAATAATAAAGAAGTTGTGGCACATATATACAATGGAATATTATACAGCCGCAAACAATGAGATCTCACCATTTGTGACATGAATGGACGTGTTCTACTAGTGAGGATTCTGCTAAGTGAAATAAGTCACGCTGAGGAAGACAAGTATCATTTGATTTCACTTACAATGGTAAATCTAAAAAATAAAACAAATGAATAAACAAACAAAAAAAATGGAATCAGACCTGTAAATACAGAGAACTGATGGGAAAGATTTTGGGGATGGGCAAAGTGGGAGAAGGGGAGTAGAAGTTACAGGCTTCCAGTTAGGAAACAAATAACCCCCGGGGATAAAAGTTACAGTGTAGGAAATATAGTCAATGGTATTGTAACGGTGTTGTATGGTGAGAGGTGTTACACGTGTGGTGAGCACAGCTTAAAGTATAGCCGCTGAATACTGTGCTGAACTGAAACCGCTGTAACACTGTACAACTATACTCAAATAAAAAATATTTTCATAAACTCAAGATTGGATAAAGTAAAAAAAAAAAAAATCTGGCAATTCAAAGCATGATATCTGTCCAAACTACTTTCTATTATATAGCCATTCTTCCCCCCACAAGGTTACATGGAAAGGGCTTTTTTGTCCATTGTTGTACCACCCTATCAAAACCCAGTACACGGATGGGGAGTAAATAAATGTTAAATGAATTATTTCTGGGAATGAGTAATTTTAGAGACTGCATAACTTTTACATGTATTTAAAATTTAATATTTTATAATTTGACATTGATTTAACGTTGTTAGAAATTTCAGGGCTTTTTCTTAAATTTCAGTATAATGTTCAGTATAAAGCTTTCTCTTTGTCTCTCTGTGTTGCCTTTCAAATAATTTCTTTATAACTTTTTCCAATTCCATGATTCTGTTTGCAGTTTTGCCTAATCAGCTATTTCTTTTCTTTTTCAATATTTAATTGTTCACATCCAGGAGTTGTTTATTATTTTTAAACCTAATTTTTCCTTTTCATAGTCTTTTGCTTCTATAGTCTTTAGTGTCTCTTTAAGGTATTTAAAAAAATAGTAAGAATATTTGTGTCTAATATACCTATTCCTGAGCCCTTGAGGATGTTGACTCTACCCCCTGTTGACTTTTCTCATTTTTAGTTACCCCTTTGTGTTATTTTTTTTTAATTTGGCTTCTAATTATGAGTGAGTACATCCTTAAAACTTTTCTTGAAGGGATTCTAAGGGTGTTCGATGAAGGTGGATTAGTCTTGAGAGTCTTTACATTTGCTTCTTTCTAGGCTCTTGTGGACAATACCAACTCGGAACCACTTTAACCTAAATTATTAGCTTACGGTTTTAATTACTTCCCATGCAGTGTATATGTGAGCTATAAACTCACATGAGTATTGGCTTGTGTCTACCAAGTCCAAAGAAAAATTACTTTCTGCTATATCCAGCACAAAGGCCTAGATACAAATTCCTTCTTTGGTTTATTTAAACATCATAAAAATAAGTGCATGTAACCATTCCTGAAGTCCTTCAGGGAGCAGGCACAGCTGGTTTATTTCTAGTCCACTTTGACAACCTTATACCAGCTCTCCTATTAAACTCTCATTTGAGACTGAGAATAGGTTTCTGTTTGTTTCTTCAAGCCCTTACTCTAGGCCACAAGGTCACAAAAACTAAACCCAAGGTCACTAGGATTCAGCAGATGATTTCTATGTAAAAGTTGCTTAATGATGTGGGTTCCCACTTTGACATAGTTTTTGACCTCTGGAACTTGTTATTTGCCTGCTCAACATTTTTTTAATCCACCGTTTTAACTGTTTTTATTAGAAGGGTCTGCCAAGGTTTCTACTTTACCATACCACTAGAAACAGAGGTTACAATTTGCCTAATCTGAAAAAGACAGGAAAGTAGTAAAATCAATGAAATGATGGGGTACCTGGGTGGCTCAATTAGTTAAGCATCTGAGTCTTGATTTCAGCTCAGGTCATGATTTCATGGTCACAAGATGGAGCCCCTCTTCGGGCTGGGTGTGGGGCCTGCTTACCATTCTCTCTCTCCCTCTCCTCCTCCTGCCTGCTCACACTCTCACTCTCAAAAGATAAAATCAATTAAATGACATGCTTCTAACGTACAACACAGTTCATGAAATACAGCATCATTGCATCAACTTGTATATTGTTTCTGCTCTTCCATTCAAACCATCCTTTTCATGCCTTCTTAGCTAAGTTTAAATAGCATCTTCAGTGCTCAAGTTCAACCTCCAACTTAAAGTCTGTCTGAATATTTTAGTCAGTATTCATTTGAAATGCTCCTTGATCACATGTCATATACATAAATATGTTATATTCTAAATTAAGTAATGAATTATCATCTCTATTTTCTTTATTGGGAAACTGAGCTTAGGACTACAGAAGTCAGGAAGCACTGAAATTGGTGTTTCAATCTTTCTGCTGATTCATCACCTTGAGGCTGCCAATACCAGAGAACGCCAAATCTTACTTCTTTGCAGCTTGCAATTGTATCCCCACAATGTGAACAGTTGTTTTTCTTCAGGGTAGCTTGGGATAAAGGCCGTTTTCACCACCAGATTGTATTTATTAGTAGTTATATCAAAGGGAATCCCAAAACATGCAATCTAAGTAAAAAGTAGGCCTGTCTCACATCCTACTATAACTGTGGAAAAGACGTAAGTGTTACTCAAAGGGATCATAAGAGGCCCTTGGCACTTTATGGTTCTGAACAGTCTGTCCTTTAACTACCAAGGCTGATTTTTTTTAAACCTGTGCCTCACCTTCTGGAACAGCAGCTACAATTCAGCTCCATCCTCCCTCCTTTTCCCATCCTTGCTCCCTGAGAATCTCTGCAGAGTTGAGATGATGTACCAGTTCATGGTGTAGTCTGGTTTGGGGAACTCTGCTCACAGTCATACTAGTACCACTGGCATTGTTTTTAAAAATCAAGAGCATGAAAATCATCTTTTTGAAGACCTAACAGTATGTATGCTGTAATATAACTTCACATATCTCCCTATGATACGCAAGATGCTACTGTTTTACCAAATTACCTTGTACGAATTGAAAATTCCTCTTGAACACGTCCTTTCCTCTCTCTAGGTTCACATCCACTCTGTACCATGAAAAGATTAGCACTCACAACCCCAGAAATCTCTTCCAACTTAACACCTTTTCACCAACTCATTTCCTTTCCCCTGTCTATATATACTTGGTGGAACTGCAGCTTGACTTTGTCTCTTTCAAGTGTATTCCTTCCATCACCCTAATGTATGTCTGTAACTTGAGAACAGAAACTGAGTCTGTCCCCACTAGCCATTACCCATGGCAACTGTAACAATATCAGCACATGACAGGCACAAAGGTAGTGTGGGTCGAACCAATTTCCATGACGGGCCTGAGTTATGGGCTACTGTTTCTTGAGCTCCTCACTGAACCTCAGGCCCCATATTTCAGTGTTCCTTGGGAAGCCAGAGCAGATCTGGCATTCTTGTCACATGTGCCCTGTATTGCCAGAGCTGTGACTTCACCTATGTAGTGAGCACTGACCACACATATGGTGGAGATCCATATTCACATGCCATCCACACCACCCAACAAAACAGCACAAAACTAACAAATACCCATTCCCATTTCCTCTTCCATAAACCCACTCTACTAACTGTGCCACTTAAAATTTGTTATGTATCATCTACATACCCTGTTACAGCTTACAATACACTTAACTTCACTTAATAACAAAGTGGTGTGTAATAATGATGTGGGAAGTGGGGCCTAGGAAAGATGAATTGATTCCCAAGGTCACACAGCTATTTAATAGCTGAGTCAGCTCTGGCATTCCATGTATTCCTAATGATCCAAACATCACATTATGCTCTGGAATACTGGGAAAGTAATAGGTCTTACTCAGGGGAAGGATGAGGAGCAGGTTTCCACACCTTCTGCCTGAGCAGCCCTAGCACCAAGTCTGTGATTTCTGTGGAAGATGATTAAGCATCTAATTCATAGGCTTCTGTGGAAACTCGTGGGACTATATCTGTACTTGTTATGGCTTCAGGTGCGTTCATGGTTAAGAAATAGAAATAGAAATTTCTGGGGCGCCTGGGTGGCTTAGTCGGTTAAGCGTCCGACTTTCGCTTAGGTCATGATCTCGCGGTTTGTGGGTTCGAGCCCCACGTCGGGCTCTGTGCTGACTGCCAGCTCGGAGCCTGGAGCCTGTTTCAGTCTGTGACNTCGGAGCCTGGAGCCTGTTTCAGTCTGTGACTCCCTCTCTCTCTGACCCTGCCCTGCTCACGCTGTCTCTCTCTCTCTCTCCTAGAAATAAATTTAAAAAAAAAATAAAAAAAAAAAAAGAAAAGAAATAGAAATTTGTCTGTCCTGTGGTTCAGTTAAGCATCCAACTTTGTTTGGCTCAGGTCATGATCTCACAATTCATGAGTTCAAGCCCCGCATGAGGCTCAGAGCCTGGAGCCTGCTTTCGATTCTGTGTCTCCCTCTCTCTCTGCCCTTCCCCTGCTCACACTCTGTCTCTCCATCCTCTGTCAAATAAATAAACATTTAAAATTTTTAAAAAATTTGTTCTGTACTCAAGGATTTCATGATACAAGCTTGACTTCCTGTTGGGCACCAGATATTTTTGCTCAGGATTCAGTTTAGATACAGTCAGAGCCCTTGTCTCTTTTCAACTTCCTCCCATTCTGATCCCAAAAAATTACCCCAAGTAATATTTGGTGACAAAGGAATCACAAATTTGCTTGTTTGGAAATTTTAAAAGAGCCAGGGAAATTCTTTTTAATATATTTTTTTCATATTAAAAAATAATCTAATGACCTCCTGTCCTACCCTGTTTGGGTTGCTACAATAGGCTACCACAGACTCGGTGGTTTAAAAGCAACAGAAATTTACTTATTACAGTTCTGGAAACTGGGAAGTCTAAGACCAAGGTGCTAGCAGACTTGATGTCTAGTAAGAAACCACTTCCTGCTTCATAGACACCCATCTGTGTCCTTACATGGTAGAAAGAGCAAGGGAACTCTCTAGGGTCGCTTATTGTAAGATTACTAATCCCATTTATGAAAGCTCACTCTTGTGACCTAATCCTTTCCTAAAGGCCCCACCTCCAAACACCATCTCACTGGGGATCAGGTTTCAATATATGAATTTGGGGGTAGGAGGGGGACACAAACATACATTCTGTAGCACCTGCCTTATTTGAAAAAGCAAAAAACAAAACTTAACACAAAATACATTATGAAAACCAAAGATACAATTGTTTTGTCATTGGCATTGCTGGTAAAGGCAATTTAGTGGGACTAAGAACTAACTAGAAAATCACAGAGTGACAGCACAGCTTCATTTTTCTGGAGTTTGTCTTATCACCTTCCTCTGAGTCCCTAATAAACTTGAGTTAGCCCAGGAATATTTTTGTGCATTTTTAAGATGTCATGCATTATGTCAGGGACTCAGCACTCAGTTACCAAATTTGTCACAATTCCAATGACACAGGTATTATCTCCAATGAGAAAGCAGAGACTCAGAGAGGCCAAATTACTTCCCTAGGGTCATGGAAACAGAAGACAACAGAAATGAACTCACCACACTGAACCAGAATGCCTCTATAAGATATCAAGCTATGCCAGTTGTCAAAGGCCACCCATTTCAGCTCTTGCAAACTATAAATCTTAGGAAAATTAACGGGCAAGAAGCAGTTGTGCTTCCCGTTTGCTTTCATCATATTTAATTCTGAAATATTTTTAGATACCTCTGTTCTAAATAGCAAAAGAATATTATGCCTCAGTTTATCTGATTGCAAGTTAATCCTTACCAATGAAGTATGCAGGCACACAAAGTACTTTCGATGAGAATGTAAATCAGCCCAAAGAAGGTTTAATATCACTTATTCATATGCTTTCAGTTTAATGAAACCAAGTGCTCACATTTATTAAGCATTTACTATTGAAAGATAGCAAGCAGGATGATAAACATCTTTTGCATGCTTTTGCCTTATTCAAGTCTCCCAACAATGCTATCATTATCTACATTTGACAGATAAGAAAGTTTAAGTGTAGAATAAGACACAAATTAGCTTCAATCCAACAAGAAGACCTCCAAATAACATTCACCTGCTTGTAAATGGTGGTGATCAGGACTCATAGAATATGCACACATTTTATTACTGGCCTGAGATAAGAACTCACGCCTCTATATGCCCACTACCAACTATGCTCTGCCTTCAGGTATCTTCAGGTTCCTAGGTATATCTTTATGGTTAATTTGCCAAATGCAAAGATCTAGCCTATAATGAGAGGTGCTTCAAACTTACTCGTTTCCAGATCTGACATTTCCACAAGCCTGTTGGGCTGGTTATTGTTTAGAATGACTTCTTCACAATTTCTGAGCTAAATAATAATAGTCATGAATACAATAATAAAAATGATTGATGATGATGATGCTATCACTTCAATTTCCCTTATAAGAAGGCTTCTTTGTCAAAGAAGGAATTTGAGGGGAGAACAAATCTGAAATCTGCAATGGAAAGACTTAGCTGGTAAATTACCATATATGAATCTGCTTTGATTTTTGCATTTACTGTAAGACAATATGAATTATAAATGGCACTTCAACCCAGAAGGTGTGAAATCTGAAATCTGCACCGTTAAAGCCATACAACTGAGCTCTGATAAATAATCACAAGTAATTGGAGACTTAATGCACCATTAAGACCATTCCTGTTCCCATCAACCTGTGTGGCAAATTTTACTTTTAGTAAAGCTTGGGACTGTCTTCCAGCCCTGAATGACAAGCCTAGACTGTGAGATGCAAATGCAATACCATCTAGCAGCAGTAGAATGGTGACCATTTTAAAAACAGTATTAATGGAGCTCCTCATTTGATCTTATTTAACTGCTGTGCTTTGTAAATCAGTTAGATGGAGATTTCAAGCTTTGCTAACATACAGTGGTGGAGAGTGGCTATGTGCATAGCCCCCTGTGCTCTCTGTACTCTTTCTCAGGCTCAATTTCCATAATGGATGAATATTTATTCTCTGGGACATTTTAGAAGCAAAATAGTCTTGCCTCAGAAGAAGGAATTAATCGTAAGAAAAAAAAATTAAAAGCTAATCTCTGAGAAAGAGGATTGAGACCAAGGGGTATGATCTTAGGCACTGAGTCAGATATCGTTTGTGGAATATTGTCATAGCTGGAAAAAAAAAAAAAAGGCAAAACGTCTTTTAATGAAGGGCTATTTCTCATCTGAAATTTCATATCATTGATTTAAAAACAAGGCAGTATCCATGTGGCATGAAATAGCTCTTACATGTGCAAATTTTCAGAGGATAAAATGTTGTTTTTTTCTTTCCAAGTTTTTATTTAAATTCCAGCTAGTTAACATAGAGTGTAATATTAATTTCATGTGTAGAATTTAGCAACTCATCACTTACATACAATACTCTGTGGGCCTTTCAAGAGCCCTCCTTAATCCCCTACTTAACCTATTTCATCCATCTGCCCTGCCCACCTCCCCTCTGGTAACCATTAGTTTGCTCTCCATAGTTAACAGTCTGTTTCTTGGTTTGACTGTCTCTTTTTCTCCTTTTTTGCTCATTTGTTTTATTACTTAAATTCTGCATATAAGTGAAATCCTATGGTATTTGTCTCTCTGACTTATTTCACTTAGCATAATACTCTCTAGCTCTATCTAAAATGTTATTTTTAATCATGATCCAATGCTACACCTTATAAGGTTTCATTGAGTAAATGAAATATATATACATATATATATAAATGAAATATATATATAAAATAATTAGTGCAGGCTCTAGTATACCTAAGAAGTGCTATCCTAAGTGTCTCTATTCCTTCTGTTCCAGGCAAGACACTGTTGATTTCCTGAGACAACACACAGGGATTCTAGACTATATGTCAGAGGAGAGCATGTAGCTGCCAGTGCAGGACACAGATCGACATAAACCTATGGGTGGAAGAAATCCTCGGGGCTCAAACTCTAGCCAGGCTCCAAATATATGGACAGCATCTTTATCACATGTTCACCAGCTTCTACTCATGACTCTCTGAAATCCAGTGCTTACACTCATCCAAGGTCACCATATGGCTAATAGATTAGCTGAAGTACATCAGAACTAAACCTCCCAGAAATGACCCACTACTGCCTCTTAAAACCACACATAGAAAGCCCAATCCTTCATTTATATATGGAAGACTCTAAAAGGTTACTTAGACATTTGTCACTTGAGATAACTTCTAGTACTGTCAGCTACTACGCTCTGAAGATTCAGGAATAGGAAGGTCCTTACTGGGAGCTTTGCTCATATCATTCATTTCTTGGGCAGGTGATCAATGAAATGGACATTTCTCTTAAGCCTTTAAATGAGATTCTTTTCTAAATGATCCTCTTAGTTATAACTAATATTCATAGGCATTTTAGGCTTTGATATAATTCATTACAACGTATACAACCTACAACTCATTCGATTATAATTTAATCTTCACAACAACCCTATAAAAGATTACATTTCCCATTTTATACTTGAAGGAATAATGGGTTATGCTTTACTAACTTTCCTGTGATCACTTAATTATTAATTTTCAAACACACTCTTGTCTAACTGCAAATATATCTTCAATAATACTATTCTACTGGAGCCAAAAATCCCATTCTTTTCTCATCAATTTTTGAATCAGTCATGCTTTTCAAAAAGCCCTTGTTCTTTTGAACATATGCTATCATTTGGCCAACAGTCTGTTAATGTGAACCTCATTAGAAATGGATCCCCAACACAAGGTTCAGTGAAATATGGCCCAAGACAAGGGATGAGGGCAGAAATGACAGCAGGGGTCCTAAGGCATCTGTGGATGCCAGAGCACCCAGAGATAAAGATACTCTTTGTAGGACATCATAAAATGCTCGCAAATCTACCATCTGAATAAAGAATGATGTTAGGGGCTTAAAAGGGGACTTCTGCACTTGCAACACAAAATCGGCCACCAACATGGATTGGTTTTCATTAAAAGTTACTTGATATATACATATATTTATTCACTTGAAAATATTTTTGACCATTCTTCATGTATCAGGCATCACTCCAGAAGCTATGGGGACGGTGGTGAAGAGTCAAGTCAGGGTCCATATTCTCATAGAGCTTAGGAAGACAGACAACAGCTGTGCTAAAATGTGGTAGGCAGTAGGACAGCTTCTATTGGAGAAGTAGCAGAGTCCCTAGTATAGGCGAGTCAGGACAACTGTTCTCTGATGATGACTAAGAACTAAGAATTTTCCAAATGAGGGGGAAAGGGCACATTCAAAAGCAAGGCATCTATCCTATGACTGGAGCTCCGAAACTAATGGGGGAAAGGTGACACAGGAGGCTAAGGAGGGGAGTTGGGAGGGAACAGACTAGGAAGTCTTTCAGTCACATCCAGTCAAGACAACAAAAATCACTATAAATAATATTTCAAATTGAACAGAATGTAACACAAGGAATTGATTTTATTGGGGATGAAGAGCTGGAAAGAGAAGACAGAGAGGGAACCTAGACCTTCAATGGCAAGGAGGCTCCGTGTCCTCTAGGCTTAAGGGGGTATGTAGAGGTGGTAGTATAATAGGAGCCCAGAACTATAGAGCCAGTTGGTAAAATAAGCAACCACAGCGAGTCATCCTGGCAAGAAGTAGAGCCACAAAGCTGCTACCAGAAATGCCTGAGGCAGAAAGAGAGGAGACAAGTACCCTGGCATCTCCCCTTCTACTTTTTAGTCGATCCTAGCTGGAAGCCCCATGGTAGGGAAGCCTGGGAGATTCAGTCCTATGCTACAGAGAGAAGGCCTGGGAAGAGGAGTGGTCTGAGAACAAGCAGGGGATGAGGAGCCCTTGCCTTTGTGCAAAGAAAAGTCTTTGAGTGGTCACCCCTTTCATGCACTGCAAGTACTCCTAATAGAACTTAGGTGCAAGAATCAATGTTTAAGGACAGTTATGAATGAAAATTTTTAACTGAGACAACTATATCCATTACCTTGTTTTCATTAACTTTGAAGATGATCTTCACTCAGGGGAACTCTGTCAATACCCGATTAATAATTTGTGTTCCCTGGGAGGGGAAGCTGTTATCAGTGGAACAGAGTGTGGATCCCTAACGCAGAACTCAGTATAGTTGTCACAGAAAGCAGGGAGGAGATAATCAGGACTGGAGGCATTTGGTGAGGAACAAGGATTAGAGAAGGGATCTTAAAGGAGAAAAAGATACTAAAAATAACCTTCCCCTTAACCTTGCTGATTTTTATTTTCTCCATTGTAAGGTGTTTTCTAACCATCCCAGTTAACCCTCAGGTCATCGCTTCCATCTGTGAATCTCTAGACTTGCAGTGTTGTCTAATAGAAGCTTCTGAGATGATGCAAATGTCCAATATTTGTACAGTCTGCTACTTCAGCCACTAGCTACATGTGACCACAGAGTACTTGAAATGTTGCTAGTGTGACTAGTTTCTAATTGTATTCATTTTAGATGGACTTTAAATAGTTACATGTGGTCAATGGCTAGGCTAGCACATTGGCCAGCATAACTGAAACACCTACTATCAATTTTGTGGTAATGATTTGGACAGTGTTAAAGTTATACAGACCTGGGCCACCTAGTGGGTCAGTCAGTTAAACGCCCAACTCTTGGTTTGAGTTCAAGTCATAATCTCATGGTTCATGAATGTGAGCCCTACATTGGGCTCCATGCTGATGGTGCAGAGCCTGCTTGGGATTCTACTCTCTCCCTCTCTCTCTCCCCCTCCCCTACCCCCTCTCTGTCAAAATAAATAACCTGAAAGAATTTTAAAAATAATGTGAGACAGACCTTTCCCATTCCTGCTCTTCCTCATCCTACCTGTACACTTTAGGTAAATTGCAGAACACTGAGAAACTAGACTTTCCTAATCTTTAAGTACTGGAATAACAGTAGATTCCCCTCCAGGATTGGAAGAATAAAACTGAAAAGTAAAGTAGCCAGCACAGTAAAGAGCTCTGAGAAGTTTCCAATAAGGATAGGTACCCTTTTCCCCAAAATTCATGCCCCTTCCCTTCCTCATATGTTGCTGGGAGTGTTTTTAGATCAATAAAATGACAAGATTAATAAAATTAAAATAAAGAAAACAAAATATAAATTTTTATCTCAAAACTAGAAAAACTCCTGTGTGCAAATGACTTTGACTCTTTCAAAGTAGCTACAGTGTTTAAATACCACTGGCATTGCTTAAGTAACTTCAGGCCAACTCTTTCTCAAAATTGTTTCGAGAGTCATTTTCCAAGCCATGCAGGAAAAACACTTCATTGGCACCTAATTGCACTTTCAGCTTTTGGATCATTTTTATACTATCCTCTTTTAAAAATTATACATCTGGTATTAAAGCATTGAGGATATAGGAAAATAAAAATGCCCTACAAACCCACCAACAGGAATTAAGAAGTATTAACATGTTTCTAAAAATCATTATAGGTTTTTTCATGTTCCTTTAAAAATAATATTTTATATATAATTTAGTATCCTAAATTTTTCAGAATATTCTCACAGAAGTATATTTATGTTACTAATCATTAAAATGTTTAATGGTTGAAAAATATTCTATCATATGGATATATCAAAATATATCAGCTATTCCTTTGTTGCTATTTGTTTTAAACTAAAAAAATACTTCCTAATTTATGCCTTGACTTTGAATGCTTTTTGGTTTTTTTTTTTCAAAGTTTAACCTATTATAAGAGATATGGAAAGATAAAGGAGACTAACAGTTATCAAATATCTGTTCTATAACAAGCTCATTATATACTATCTCATTTAGTCCTAGAAATTTTGAGATATGTAATCTTGGGCCCCAGACTTTTAGCCTTTGAGGTATAAAATTTCAAAAAGCTTAAGTCATTCTACCACATATTTAGGAAGGGTCTGAACCAGAATTTGAATCTAGAATGTATGATTCCCAGTCCATACTACTTTACGTTGGCACGCCACAGCCCCTGAATGATCTCAATTCCCAAATGTGTGTCATTTCTGAAAACTTGCTCAATTCTCATTATATCCCTACAGGTTACTTGGCAGAAGAGAGACAAAGGGTTAAAAGTAATTTGGTTCTTGCTAATTAAAAGCATAAAACCAAAATCTTTTTTTTCCTTTTTTTAAACTTGACTTCTTCAGAAGATTGTCCCTGTCAAATATGCCTGAACACATCAGTCAGTCCCACTGTGGCATTTCACTCTCCCTGGAAACTAGGACCTCTCTGCAACTGCCCAAAGTGACAGTTTGAGCAGTTTTAATTAACAGGCACGATTAGGCTGGA
Source organism: Hyaena hyaena (assembly GCF_003009895.1). Taxonomy (NCBI): domain Eukaryota; kingdom Metazoa; phylum Chordata; class Mammalia; order Carnivora; family Hyaenidae; genus Hyaena; species Hyaena hyaena. Next base: position 100,642 of record NW_024082662.1, read on the forward strand.
GGAAATTATTTCCCTAAATGCCAATCAGTCTCACTCACTCTTTCATGGGATCCCAAACAAAGATTGCAACTGGTAATACTGGCAGTGGGATATGTAGCCCTCCGGTGTGCAATAGCCAAGATTTTAGACTCTACCTGGCTGTAAACCAGACGGGATTGGGAATGAACGTGGACAAATGGTACAGAAACCCTTTAATATCTGCCCAAAAAACAATCACAACTGGGCTTCTCAATTCTGGGATTTCACTTCTGGAAGGTGGGGGAGCTGGCCACTTTAACAAAAGAAATTGATCTTTGCAAGTTTCCAGCTCTATGAGGTTTGCAGTTTTCAATACACTCCTCAACTAGAGGGCTTTTTTTTTTTTAATGTTTTATTTATTTCTAGGAGAGAGGGAGAGAGAGAGAGAGAGAGAGAGAGACAACGTGAGCAGGGGAGGGTCAGAGAGAGAGGGAGTCACAGACTGAAACAGGCTCCAGGCTCTGAGCTGGCAGTCAGCACAGAGCCCGACGTGGGGCTCGAACCCACGAACCGTGAGATCATGACCTAAGTGAAAGTCGGACGCTTAACCGACTAAGTCACCCAGGTGCCCCTGGAGGGCCTTTTAAGATAGTAATATCAGGGGCAACCAATGAAAGAGGGTGGGGATGCAAGTGGCATAAACTAATTTACACCTCTGGAAAAATAAGGATGGAGTTTTTAATAAAATGCAGTGGTAGATTAAGACATCATCCACTAAGCACATACAAAATTAAGTGTTTTGAACAACAACTCAGATTTTCCAGCAGATACTGTTTCTTTCTGTTCCCTGTGGCTCCAACTAAACAGAGGTGATCTGCCTATAAACTAGGACAGAGATGTTTTAGGATGCAATATACAGATAAAGGCCTGAACCTTGGACTTGTCTTGGTAAAACAGCAAATAATATCTTGGTGTGGTAGGGTTCCCTCCCTATGGAAAGAAAAAATAAAAAACTCAAGGCAACCTGGGTACACGGTATGTATGTGACAACATCCCTCACGACCTTGTAACATGAGATCACTTAATCAGACTGTAGGTCTATGTGTTCCCATATATGGGAGACAAAGAAGCAAAAAATACAGAAAAAAACTATGCCACATAGCGTTGAAGGCTCAGTTCTTTGGGTATGAACCCAACTGAGTGGTGCCGACAGGAATAAGTTGCTTCCTGGAAAGAAAAGCCTCAGTGTCATGACTCTATGTGTGAGAATCCTGCTACATTGGGGCACTATTCATACTTCACTGAGACACAGAATAGTAGATAAGAGCAGCCACTGTGGAACTCGAGGTCAGCTTGGGTATGAATCCTGGCTCTATACTTACCACTTGTGTGACTTTGAGTCCATTATTTAACCTCTTTGTGCCCTAGCTTCTTCATTTATAAAGTAGGGTTAATCACAGTACTTAACCCCTAGGGTTACTGCAAGGATTAAATGAGATCCTTTTGCAAACTGATTTGAACAGTGTCTGAAACATCCTAAGACCTACAGAAAAATGTATTACATAACAAATATTTTCATACCATCCTTTTCTGGTCCTTTCTCACCTGGCCATTGAAAAGTGAGCAGCTTTGGCCCATAAAGGTACAAAAGATTTTCATCTCTCAAGATTCTTCCTCTGTCCCAATTTTCTCCCACTTTTCAGTTGGTCCACCAGGCTGAATGTCCTCAATTCCTTCCCTCTACTAAGATGCTAATTTGTGCTGGCAACAATCCCTCCTTTTGTCCAGAAGTCTGGTAAAATGAGTAGTGTTTCCTTTTGTTCAAGGTGAACCCTTTGCCCTTACTTGTCTCACATCTTCATTGAGGACCCTCCTATATTCCAGGGTCCTCTCCCAGCAACTTCTGTGTTCTTGCTGCTTTCAGTATATAAACAAGCTAAAGTTAGTATAGGGTTAACAACCCTCTTCTGCCCCCATGCTGCTGCCCTTTTTTTTTTTTTTTTTTTGAGAGAGAGAGAGAGAGTGTGTAAGTGTGGAGGGGTAGAGAGAGAGGACAGAGGATCTGAAGCAGCCGAGTCTGATATGGGGCTGGAACTCAGGAACCATGAGATCATGACCTGAGCCCAAGTCAGAGGTTTAACCTACTGAGCCACCCAGGCGTGGCCACCCAGGAGCTGTCTAAACCATCTCTAATTCCCACCATGACCATATTCCAGGATGGAAAATTTTCTTTTTTTTCCAACAGGGACTTTGGACTCCTGGCTCCCAGATGAGAAGGGACTTCTCTTCCTCACCCTATCTAGTTATTAGTAAATTATTTTTCTTTACATAAACAAAGATAAGAAAACAACATATGGTGAGTCACCCAAAGACTTGAAAAACTGCAATTCTTGGCAATGCAAAGAGTATATTCCATAGAAGAAAATTAAAGTTTTCAACATGAGCTAGAACCAAAGCTCTCTTTCTTGTAGAAGTCTGAAAGTAAAATCTCAAAGGAATTCAAGAGCTAAGAGATAGGGGCCCTCTTATTTCTCAGATAAGGAGGGAGAGGCAGTCTTAGGAAAGAATAAGGAAGGAATAAACCTCTTACTTCTCTATTCTGAGCCAAGCTCATTCTCAGCCTCTTTTCCTATTGTCCAGTATGAATATTAGAAGGAAGAATGGAATAGTTACAAGTCTTTTCAAGATTAAATGCTTGTTTTAATTTCCTAGGGTGGCCAAATATGTAGGAATTGGGGGACTCTATTATCTCCCCGAAAAACATTTTAATAAGAAAAACAAATGAAAAAAATGGTTTTTTTTGTTAACTTCAGTATATTCTGATTTTCCATTAGCCAACTTGTGACACTTCCTAAACCTTCTCGTTGACTGAAATTTTACCCTGATTCACAAAATCTACTTATGCCTGGTGATATTAAAGAAATAAAGAGCCAACAAGTCACCACAGAGAATATGAATTATTTTCTATGTTTCTTGTCACAGGTTGGAGATATTTTCATCAGAGAACTGTCCATTTTATAGACTGTTGAAGATTTATTCTTGAGTCATCCATTTTTCACTTGGAGAAGAGGTGAACAGAAGTGGCAGATGGATGGACCAATCTCATTACACAGCTAGGATTATCAACAAGCCAAAATATCCTAAAGTCCTGGGAGATGGTTATCCTACAACAGAAGCTAAAGGAAATGAGGAATCAGAGCATTACTTTCTAAGATAGTAGCAATGGTTCTTTTGAATTTATGTCATTATAAATGTACTATTTCACGGATAAAATCCTCAGAGTTTATTTTAGCTCTTATGGAAGTCAGAGGTGAGATGGACAGATAACAATACTCACAAATCTAGGTGATACTAAAAACAGTTATAATTTTATGTGATTTTAGGGTTTCATTATACTGTCCTAAACCTTATTTCATCTGATTTACTCAGGACGATCTGATCATTGTGCCTTTTCTGCTCCTGAATCTCCCTTGTAGGTTTCTTCAGTTGGAACTTTTTTTAACCACAGCTACTTTGAATCTTGCTAAAGTCAGTATTGCAGATCTCTTAATGATTTAGATCAGAAATCACCCCCACTAGTCTCTTAGACTCAATCCTCAGCCCCAAGCTCCACTCAATTCTTCAGACCTTCTGACAAAAAGCACAGGGCCCCTCTACTCCACCCACCCTCCAAAAAGTAGCATTTATTATTTATTTAATCATGTATTTCAGCATCATTGCTGTGCGCTTCCCAGGTGCTGCTGGCTGCTGCATCAATATACCATGCAGGAACTAAAAGGGAAAAGGATAATGACTTACACCAGAAGACTGCTGTAAAATCTATAGGGTGGAACTTGGAACTCAATTTGAATTACCTTTCCATCTGGCAGGATGAGCAGAGCCTGTTTAGCATTATGTGCATCAATTTCCTCCTAGTGCCTTTAAAAACAGAAGCCTATCTGGGGCGCCTGGGTGGCTTAGTCGGTTAAGTGTCCGACTTTCGCTTAGGTCATGATCTCGCGGTTCATGGGTTCGAGCCCTGCGTCGGGCTCTGTACTGACTACCAGCTCAGAGCCTGGAGCGTGTTTCAGTCTGTGACTCTCTCTCTCTCTGACCCTCCCCTGCTCATGCTGTCTCTCTCTCTCTCTCCTAGAAATAAATAAAACATTAAAAAAAATTAAATTAAAAAAATAAAAACAGAAGCCTATCTGAGCCCAGCTCCTATAGGTCTGAAGATAGTGTCATGGTGCAGGCCACATCCACACCTCTTTTCCACTCTCACCATATTTCCACACACTGGGATTTGTCTGACAGTAGACTGCAGAAGCTCAAAGTGCTGGCTGGCTCACTCATGCAAAGAACCATGTGACCTATGTGAATCAAGTACGGCTGCTGAAATTAAAGATTCTCTCCTGGTATGGCCCACATTATACTTTTAAATTGTAGAGGAGGATTAACCAAGTTGTGCAGGAATTGGCTCATAGAAAACTATCAAGCACAGCTCTGCTTTGGTTAGGCTAAATAATTACAGTATCAGCCAAGAGCCAGGGAAATTGGGCACATCTCTGAGGAGGAGGGAGAGGGGAGAAAAAGATATGAAAGCTGCAGTGTACCTTGTGAATTTCTGAGTTCATGGCAAATTGTTTCTAATAGGCTGTGTCCCAGAACACAAAACCAAAACGTGGGCTTTAGATTCTCTTTCTGGGTGCCTTTTATCTAATGTATTTTGGTGAAATGGAAACATGTTCTCATATGGAAATTTTACTACTTACTTTGCATAATCTCTCTTTCCCTCCCTCCCTCACTTTCCCTCCCCCTCCATCTTTCTATCCTTTACCTTTTCCTGGAATCTGTACCCTGAATGATGACACAGCTCTTCTGTAGGACTCTAGGCAATATTTGATTTCTCTCCACAGTGACTTCTTTCATAATTCTTAAATTCCCAAGCTCAGTTCCTCCTCCTCCTCACTTTCAGATAAGAGCACACCTCTTGTTTTAGTGACATAACTGGAGTTTGGGGAAAACAGCCAGTGATTATCTGGATCAGAAATCACCATCACCTCAGACTCCGTCCTTATCCTGAACCACCCCCCCAATTCCCACAACCACCTTCAAGGGGGTACTATTATTCCAATTTTGCCTCACTTCTTCATATCATTTGACAACTGATTTAACCCAAATATGGAAATGAATGTGCAGCTGCCATATTACATCACTCAGTGTTAAGCTGCCCTTCCTTCACCTCTCCTCAATGGTGCAAGAGGGAATTGAGGAAGGAAATTTAAGGAGTATTTTTTTTTTTCTGTACTCTCCCCACCAAGAAATGCATAACACTTGCTAATGCAGTTTGTAGTCATCTGGCCTTGGTTCAAGTCCTGGCTCTGGTATCTTCCACCTGCGGCATCACCTCTCCAGCCTCTAGTGTTCTCATCTTCAAAGTGGGGTTGATCATAATCCTCTTTCACAAGATAGTTCTTTCAGACTATGCATGTTTATTGAGCACAGATCCTGTCTGGCATTCTACTCTCTTTACCTGGTTTAGCTCAACTTATCCCACAATCACCTTTGGGGATAGAGGTGGGGTGAGGGAGGTACTATTATGATTCTGATTTTGTCAATGCGGAAATAAGGGAAAAGGAGCACATTATTAAAAACTGGCCTGCTGGCAAATGCTGCAATGCAGGACAGTGAATCTGGGCTTACATTCTGCATCTAAGCAGATGCTCTGACCTCTCTGGATCTTGCATCTATACGGTGGGATGGCAGCACCCTCAGGCAGGCTGCATGATTCTGATGCTCTGTGCAGTGGGAAATATGCTGAAGCATGCACTAGGACAGTTTAATGTACACGGATTCCTCCCTGACCCAATAAATACTTCCCAAGCTAAGCAATAATTTTAGATATGGCTACCCTTTTGCAAGGGGAGTAAGGGGTGGATGAGGGAAGAGGCGGTGCTGTCATATTCTAATCTCCCTTCAAATCAGCTTTTGCATAGCAAGGAAGGGAGTCTGACACACAGCTCTGCTGGTTGACTTTATTATCTCAAATTAATTAGGAAAATACCCAAGACTCTAACATGGTCAATTAATTTGTCCAAGGTCACCAGCAAAATCAGTAGTAGCTACATTTCTAATTTTTTTTCTAACTCCAAAGAACAGACTCTTTATTGGGATACCTTATATTGCTGTGGTAGTCTTAAAGATGCTCAGTGATTACTTTTAGCACTCCATCTTAATGCACATGACAGGTCTGCCCCTGTATTTAGGTGGGGCTACTTTTATTTTACTTCCTACTCTTCCTCAGGCTGGTATTATTATTTAGACTTCTGGGCACAGAAGAAGTGGCAGTGAGGAGAAGCAGGTGTGCTAGTATATGAGTATCACATAATTTATGACAAATGATTTACATTATACAAACCACAGTGTGTTTAGTGCATGCCCAAGTGAGTAAGCATTGATTGTGAACCAAAGGATAATGGGAGAGCAAAGTAGAATGATAAAACAGGAAGATCACCAAATCTCTTAGGCAGTCTCTAGAGTTAGTGTCATTAGAAAATCTTGTAACTTTGAGTAAATCGCATCATTTCGCTGAGTCACCATTGCATCAACTATAAAATGAAGTTATTTCAACTTTTTACGCCAGAAGCCAGTATATGACATGGAGGGTGGGGTAATTGTTACAGAAGAGACCAGTATTAAAAATTTTTCCTTTGCAGTAATTAATTTATCATTCAGTTTCTGGACTAGTCCACACTTCTAAAATTGCATTCAGCTTTCAAAAGATGCAACATTTTCTGATCTACACGATCAGAGATCGGACTGTGAGATCAGTGAATATGAGCATAGAAGACTTTCGATACTGGTTTGACCATTTAATGTATCCATCAATATTTGTGTTTATTTTTTGGGATTCAATTTATATTTCCCAGAGCCTCAAGTTCTTAAACAACCACCTACTCTGATCAACTCTGAATCAGCATCAGGGTACTATTCAAACTGAATAAGGAGAAGAATTTCAGAATGAAGTGTCAAGACCTTCAAGCTCCTAATTGGACTTTTGCTCAGTGCAATAGGCATGAACTCAGTGATTGAGATGTGGGCAAGGGAACAAGCTGTGAGGATCCTCAACCCTTCTATACTTTACACATCTCATAGTAAATTCAGTCCAGAGAAGAAAATTAGGTCCCAAACTTCAAGAACTTGTTCTACCATATAAACTACTTCTCTGTAATGAATGAGGACACTTTTAAAGGCTAACTTGGCATCCTTCTCACTCCTTTAGAACACTAAACACAACTGGAGAGGGCTTAATTAATTTGCTATTGACCTAACTTCTACTGACCTAAAAAAAAAAAAAAAGTCCAGAAAGGTGGTGATTACAAAGGTCTTGTGTCTTCAGAGTATACTAGAGTGCCTGGCATTCATCCTCAAAAAAAACTGTTTTAAATAAAAATATATTATCATTAAGGATATATAAACATACATTTTTCAGTCATACATTTAGCACATATTGAGTACATATTGTGTAGCAGGCACAGTGGGGAAACAATGATAAGCAAATTAGATGTAGAACTTACCTCTTGGTGGGTGAAATGGACAGTAAATGATCATTTACAATTGGACACTGAATTCTAGGTGTGGATATTTCACTACAAAGGTAAATACAGTTTGCTAAGGAAGCATATTACTTGATCCAAGCTGGGTGAGGAGGGTCCAGGGGAAGAATTCCTGATAAAATGACACTTGAGGCAGAATATAAAGAATGATGACTAGTTACTATGACAGGTCAGGGAAGAAAAGAAAGGACATTCTAGAAGATAGAATAGGCTTCAGGGCTTCGAAATGCAAAGGATAAATCTGCATTCAAGGAACTAAGGAAAGCCCAGGGTGCCCATGGCAGAGAGAGCTAGCCACAGTCCTACGTTATACATTTGGTGAGGCAGGGAGGAGGTAGCCCCTCTGGGAACCTACAGGCTATGCTAAGATTATTTTTTCACTAACTCAAGAAGAAAATGAAGCTCTTGAAAGGTTGTAAAACCAAGATTTGTTTTTATAAGATCATTGGGGCTGCACTAATGATCACAGATTGGAGGAAAATAACAAGGGACGCAAGGAGATGAGTCAATGGTAGAAAAGAAGAAATGCAGATGACTTGCTATTTGGGGAGAAATTAACTAGTGAGTTTGATGGATTATAGTGACTGAGATGTGCTGATGGAAAGAGAAGATGTTAAGGATAAATCCTCAGTTTCTGGATTGCACTCTTCAGACCGATTCAGGCAGATTCAGTCCCAGTTTATCCATTAGGCTCAGTGGGCACAGTGTCCTGGGCCCACAACATTTGTAGAGGCTCACAAAAGTGTTTTTAAGTCTTTTCTAATTATAGAAGCAAAATGAACTTTTAGTTCAAAGGAAGAGCTTACATATATAATAACATATCCAACTTTACCAGTACAGTAAAATATAATCTTTAATATTTTTATAGAGGAAGTAAAGTGCCCAGAGTCCATGAAAGTTATAACGTGGCCCTGGGCCATTTGTCCTGGAGACAAATGGAGAAAGACCAGGTGGGCATAGGGCTGGAGGGTTATAATAGCTCAGTTCTGACATCTGTTTAAGGTTTTGAGTTTCCTGTACAACATCCAAGTGCAAATGACAAAAAGTCCTTTAGACATACAACTTTAAAATCATAATGGTGTTCTCAATGTCCAAAAATAATGTTGAACTTAGAGTCAAGAAGTATTCAGTTCCAGCTCTGCCAACATGGTGGACTTTTATTTTTATTATTATTATTATTGATTGCCCAAGAAAACATCTTTCTTCAAAAAATGCTTCAAACCATGTGCATGGGTGAGTGGTGACACTTACCTTCAGCTCTAGCAAGTGGTCACCTGACCCAAAATGAGCCAGTGCAAGGACTTTGTATCTGAGGTGGTGGAGAACACCTATGTGCCCTTCAGTAGTAAAGTCACTGAAATAAGACTTCAGCATTGCCAGGGTAAGAGTGAACTACCACATGGAGACACCTGCTTGAGAAGCCAAAGCCAACCTGTAGAAAGGGACAGGTTCAGTGCAGAGAAGCCAAAGCCAACCTGTAGAAAGGGACAGGTTCAGTGCAGAGAAACTCCCGATGAATTTAGTGCCCCTATTTCTAATCTTCTGTGACACCACGTCTACCCTGGTACTCTTCAGATAGTTGACCAATAAATTGTGTATTCCAGTTAAGTTATTTCCAGTTTTTATGTCTCTCATTTTCAAAAGCAAGAATGCTGACGAATATAATCACAAAATGTCCACATGATCTTTGGCGAATCATATAATCTCCCAAGCTTTAATTTCCTGGTCTGTAGGATGAATATAGTAAAACTTCCATCACAGTTTGGGGATGGCGATTGCATAATAAAATGATACAAAATGCTTCAAAGTTCAGTGTACAACACGTCCATATTAATTATCATTGTTATTATGAAAGAGAGAGAAATGAAGAAGGATGTCTAGAGTTGTCAAACGGGGATTCCTTTGACCCCATAACTATGTGGCTCAGTAACTGGAAGCCATTAGATATGGTTTTAAGAGCCTTCCCCTCCCCCCCTTAATGTACACCATTAGAGTGAAAAAGCCATGTTATTTTTTTGGCAGTGCTATCTCATGTTAAACTAACTAATTTGCCAACATTTGCCACAATCAGTTAGCTTGCTCTGTAAAAAATTCATACAGGGCTAGAGTGAGTCCCCCATCCACCCCATTCCAATATGCACAATAAAAAATATCCTCTCTGCCTTCAACACACTCTATTCTAACTTTATTGACCTTTCTTCATTAGAGTATGAATTGTTTATAGATCTTGAAGTCTTCAAGGGCAACTTCACAGTCTCATTAATGTGTGTTCCCAGCACTGAGCATGCAATAGGTACTCAACAAATGTTAGTTCAATAAATGGATGAATTCAGTTATATTATATCTCTAACTCACCAAACACACATTACTATCTCTAAGGCCAATAATCTGTGTTCCACACCATAGAATCAGAAATAAAACTCAACCAGCTGGATCGAGATTTGAGAGTGTGCTTGTGAACAGGTGGTGCTGTGCTTGAGGGTGGCCTGGAGCCCCTTTATGAGAAAGTGGCACCGTGTGTCTAGATGCAAATTGTCTTTAACTCAACCTGTGGCAGGATGAGGGCTCTTTTAAGAGTATCTGAAAAAAACACATTTCAATATAAGGTAATTGGCTGCCCAGGACACCGTCACCCACAGCACCCGGTGCTTACTCTGAAGGCCTATCCTTAAGGCATCTATATTTAATTTCCGTAAAAACTGATATCTGAGTCAGAAACAGCCTGTGGTAGCAACAAACTATTTGTAAATTATATAGGCATAAAAGAGCATCATAAAGACTAGGACTCCTATTTTTCACATTCCAGTAAACATAGCATCAATTAAAAGCTGAAGGCCAAGAAGCTAAGCCAAGTTTCCATCCAGATGGAATTTATAATAAGTGTTATAAACCTCTGAAAACCAGAGATTCTAGCCAAAGCAAGGACAAGCTATAAAAGGTACACACCTCCTTGATGTGACAATAACAACACCACAAACATGGTTCCTAGTTTGACAGAAACGTTGCTCTTTTATTCTTTGTTCGTTAAACATTTGTTGAGAGCCTACTGTGTGCTGAAGACTGTTTGAAGGCTGGGGTGATGAGTGGACCCCCCCTGAGGCTGAGGAGAAACATTTAAACAAACCCAGACACAGATACACACAGATACACACATGCACAAACACTCTGTGCAGTTAATAATGCAAAACCAGTCAGTCTAAAATAGTCAAACTGATGACTAACCTCTTCAAGCCTATGGGTTGAATGTGTCACCCTAAAATTCATAGGTTGAAGTTCTAACACCCATTATGTCTAAATGTAACCTTATTTATATAGGATCACCACAGATATGATTAGTTAAGATAGCTGCTGTAAGAGTAGGGGAGGGGAGCCTAATGCAACACAACTGGTGTCCTTTTAAAAAGGGGGGATTTGAATTTACCCAAGGGATACAGGAGTGCTGATACATAGGGGTGCATGTACCCCAATGTTCATAGCAGCACGTTCAGCAATAGCCAAAACATGGAAAGGGCCTAAATGTCCATCAACTGACGAAAGGATCAAGAAGATGTGGTTTATCTATACAAGGGAATACTACATGGCAGTAAGAAAGAATTAAGTCTGATCGTGTGTAGCAACGTGGATGGAACTTGAGGGTGTTATGCTGAGCGAAATAAGTCAGGCAGAGAAGGACAGACACCATATGTTTTCACTCATATGTGGATCAGGAGAAACTTAACAGAGGACCATGGGGGAGGGGAAGGGGAAAAAATAGTTATGGAGAGGGAGGGAGGCAAACCATAAGAGACTCTTAAATACTGAGAACAAACTGAGGGCTGATGGGGGTGGGGGGAGAGGGGAAGAGGGGTGATGGGCATGGAGGAGGACACTTGTTGGGATGAGCACTGGCCGTTATATGGAAACCAATTTGACAATAAACTATTTTAAAAAAATTTTTAAAGATTAATAACTTAAAAAAATAATAAAAGTGTTGTAAAGCTCAAAAAAAAAATAAAAAGGGGGGGATTTGGACACAGAGATACACCCAGCAAGAGCACATATGAATTATGCTGCCGTAGCAGAAGGTGGTCAAGAGGCCTGGAACAGCTCCTTCCCTAGTGTCTTCAAAGTGAGCATGGCCAGGCAAATACCTGGATCTCAGAACTCCAGCCTCCAGGATTAGAAGACAGGAAATCTCTATTGTTTAAGACACCCAGTTCATGCTAATTATTATAACAGCTCCAGGAAACTAATGCATCTTAACCTTCCCATCTGTATGGTGAATACTACAAAAGCTGTGTATTAGTGTTATACTGATTAAATGCGATAGTGTATATAGAAAGCCTTTTTTTTAATTTTTATTTATTACTTTTTTAAATTTTTAAAAAATGTTTTCTTTATTTCTAGGAGAGAGAGAGAGAGAGACAGCGTGAGCAGGGGAGGGTCAGAGAGAGAGAGAGTCACAGACTGAAACAGGCTCCAGGCTCTGAGCTGGCAGTCAGCAGAGCCCGACGCGGGGCTCGAACCCACGAACCGCGAGATCATGACCTAAGCGAAAGTCGGACGCTTAACCGACTAAGCCACCCAGGCGCTCCTTTTTTAAAATTTTTAAGAGTGAATGCTTTTTCTCCCTCCTCAGCGCCCATCACCCACACTTTAAATTCAGTATACAGTACATATGAAGAGGTACAAAAATGTCAGTCTTCCACAGGGATCTTTTGCATAGCTAGACCATACTGGGTTTCCAAGCAAGTTTTAACCCCAGGTTTTAGATAATAAGAGCAAACTAGGGAGTCTCTACTTGCACTGTCCAATACAACAGCCACTTGCTACCTGTGAGCACTTGAAATGTCACTAGCTCAAAGTGAGATGTGCTGTGCGTATAAAATACACACTAGATTTTAAAGAGCATGAAAAAAAGAATTTAAAATATCTCATTCATATTTTTATACTGACTTCATGTTAAAAATACATTTTGGATATACTGAGTTAAGTAAAATATATTGTTAAAATTAATAAATCAATTTCAACTATCTTTTGTTTGTTTTACCTTTCTAATGCGGTTACTGGGAAATCTATAATCATTTATGTGGCACACATTCTGTATGTATTGGGCAGCACAAATGCAGAGGTAAAATGCATCCTCATATTTTCCTGAAATCACATTCCATTTTCCTTCCTGGTTATTTGTCGGTTACAGCAGACGGTCTCCCTTCAGATCACCCAATCAGAGCACACTGCAGCTGAGAGCATAGTAGAGTTTGCCTGCCAGAGGTTCACATCTGTGGCCACATCAACAGGGGAAATTTGCAATGTTGAGATATTTGATACCCTTCCTTTCTTTGTCTCCTGCCCTGACTTCCTCAGGACTTCTGCTCATTCTGCTCATAATGGAGGAGCTTGAATTTCAATTCACAGCCAATTAGGAAACCAATGGCCGTTACCTTCAGGTAAAGGAGACTGAGTATTTGAGAAGTGACTTCCCCAAGGCCAAACAGAAGAATCTAGACATTCTGACTTTGTAGTCATCCAGACTATAGTTAAAGTTCCAACCTGCCATTTCTTTTCTCTGACACTTTCAACAAACATTTACTGAGGGCCAAACATTAGTCAGGTGATAGACATACAGATAATTATAAAATGAAATCAGTCATGAAGGGACTCAGACTCATTTTGGGAAACTAATATTTACCTCCAGATTTACAATGAAAATTGAATAACGTCCCATCTAAAAAGTGCCTTGTTCTATATTGATATAATATCTATTACCAGAGTTATCACCCGAGACGATGCCCTGTATGAAACATTTCAAGTGCTGTGTCTGATACATGGGAGTTGTTAACAGCCCTCTTTCTTCCTCACAACGAAGTGAGCCTTCTACTGCTCCCCAAATGTCTCCCAACGTGTTCCCTTTATATATATAAAAATTAAAGTCCAGAAACATATGTGACATACACCCTCTGGTCACAGAAATTGTTAGTAGTTTTGTGACTTAATTTGAGTTCTTCTATCTTTGAAATTTAACTGCTCCATGTTCCTACCTTGTCGATATCAACAGTCACTGAACAGCCATAATTTCTGTCCTTGACACAGGGAATACAAATACTTCATCTGTAGCAACTAAGTGCTCATAATATAACATATATTATCCTTCCAGGAATACAATTAGCTTCCCATGTGCAGGTGCCATATTTTGTCTTCTAATACCCTACAGCCTACTTTTGTTTGTTTGTTTGTTTTTAAGAATCACTTCAGGGACCTAAACTTCCAGGTGAAGACATCAGTGGCTTTAGCTGCCATCTGTCTATTAAGAAGAACATATCTGAGGAAGATAATTGAGAGTTTGACTATGGTCTGCATAATTTTCCATGTGTTCAAGAACAAGTTCCCCATTGGGCCCTTAGGAAGATCTGTGGCAGAAATAACTACTCTACTGCTTCTAGTCAGCCTTCAGAGATGGCACAACTCAAAGGGCTCCAAGGTTTCTTCATTCACTACGATTTTGTTGTTTCTCCATTGAGCCTTTAATACTGTCTTTTCCCTTTGGATTTACAACTCTGTGCATTTGTGCCCATGTCTGTTCCCATCATCAGCTTCTCTGTTGTTCTTTGCTCTCCTTAGATGTAATGAAAATCACCCAAGAAAACCCTCTGCAAAGCAGGTGTGCCAAAGTATTATGTATGATTAAGTGACACAAAGCTAGTTAAGATCCTGAAATCTTAAAAAATTGAGGAAGGTTATTGAGGAACTGGAAAGAACTACAGAAGCCAGCTCTGGTACAGAAAATACAGCAGATAACTTTGCAGATTCTTCTCAAGTCCCAAAATATTGTCCACATAAGACAGAAGTCTGCCAAATGAGGCTGTGAGACAAAGTTTCACTCCTCAGTGAAAGGCTGCCATGAACTAGACAAGGACACCTTACTGGGCAGGGATTAATACAGGACAGGAACATCATCCTTGAACTGAGGATGCATGACAAACTCAGGACCTACAAAACTCTAAAAACTTATTTCAAGGAGACACTTTTGATATCCTTCTAGACGCTTCCTATAAGCATCTCCTTGCATAGGGTTCTCAAGGAATATCTCCTTCTCACCTTATTAGAATGAAAAACAGGATTTGAGAAATACACAAATCTAACTGTAGCCTACTTGCTACAAGAAACCAATATTTACACCATAAATATATTTAATTTATATATGCTTATAAACTTTATATATATATATATAATGGGTATCATACTCTAGTAGTTTTATATCCTGATTTTTCATGTATATTATGTAATGTAGATTAGCTCATGAAATAAAATGTTCTTTAAAGTATCACTTTTAGTAAAAAAACAAATTCCATTATATACAGTAAGCTCCAAAATTTAACACTCCTTTTTTTGTTATTTAACATTTTTATAGTCATTATTTGTGATAATGAAAATACATGATATGGTATAAAAATACCTGACATGGATTATCATTGATCTTATATCATTGAAACTTCTCCAGCTCATATTAATGTGCATGAACATTTTAAAGACATGACTACATATTGTCAAAATACTTTCAAGAAAGTCGTGACCACTTGTTCCACTAAGAAAGTAAGGAATGCAGATTTCAGCTAAAGCTCCTCTGATTAAAAATTATTGGTTTTTATATCAGATAAAGGGTTAATATCCAAAATCTATAAGGAACTCACCAAACTCCACAGCCGAAAAACAAACAACCCAGTGAAGAAATGGGCAGAAGATATGAACAGACACTTCTCCAAAGAGGACATCCAGATGGCCAACAGACACATGAAACGATGCTCAGCATCCCTCCTCAGCAGGGAAATACAAATCAAAACGACAATGATATACCACCTCAAGCCAGTCAGAGTGGCTAAAATGAGCAAATCAGAGAACTCAAAATGCTGGCGAGGATGTGGAGAAACGGGCACCCTCCTACACTGTTGGTGGGAATGAAAACTGGTACAGCCCCTCTGGAAAACAGTGTGGAGATTCCTCAGGAAAATAACAATAGAACTCCCCTATGACCCAGCAATAGCACTGCTAGGAATTTACCCAAGGGATACAGAAATGCTGAAGCATAGGAGCACATGTACCCCAATGTTCATAGCAGCACTCTCCACAATAGCTAAAACATGGAAAGAGCCTAAGTGTCCATCAACAGACGAATGGATCAAGAAGATGTGGATTATCTATACCATGGAATACTACATGGCAATGAGAAACAATGAAATCTGGCCATGTGTAGCAACATGGATGGACCTTGAGGGAGTTATGCTGAGCGAAATAAGTCAGGCAGAGAAGGACAAATATCACATGTCTGCACGTATAGGAGGATTAGGAGGAACTTAACAGAGGACCATGGGGGAGAAGAAGGGGGAACTGGTGGGGGAAAGGGGGAGAGGCAAACCATGAAAGACTCTTGAATGCTGAGAAACAAACTGAGGACTGATGGATGTGGGCGGGAGGGGGGAGATGGACATGGAGGAGGACACTTGGGATGAGCACTGGGTGTTATATGGAAACCAATTTGGCAATAAACTACTTGTAAAAAAAAAAAAAGATGTGCTCTATATATCTGATATGCATTATGTTTAGCATGATGAGGCCATAACCATTATTTATAACCAGGATCATTTGTATCATTCATTACTCTTAACGATTTATTTTGTACTTTAAAATTTTGACAATTATTAAGAAATTAATGTTTTAAAAAAATTACTGGTTTTTAACTGGTTGATAATTTGATACGCAAAAGAATGATATCAAATTTCTGTTTAATATGCTTTTTGGATAACAAGGAATGAATTGTTTTTAAACTCTCCATTAGGTATGTGACTTTCTTGGAGAAATGACTAATCATATTCTTTGCCCATTTTATTACTACCTTAGGTGCTATCTACTACTACTTGTAATATATGTGTTAGTCCTGTACACATTACGAGACCAACACTTCTTCATATTTTGGCTAATAATATGCCTGGCTTTCCTTTGCTTTTTACCTTTTGGAACATGTTGTTTAAATCTTCAATGTAATCAAAGCCATCACCTATTGTCTGGACAACTGTCTCAATTGTTTTCATGTGTGACTAGAAAGCCTTTTTCCTCAGAAGTCAAGAAAGATATACAAAAAGCTTTCTTCCTTTTTAGAAATAGCCTTCTTTTTTAATACTTTGTTCAACTGATCCACCTGTAAATCATATTAGTGGGCAGTTATCCATACCCAAAGGCCATTTCTAGCATCAAAATAATTTTAGATTATATTGAAATAAAAGAAAGTCATAAAATGACCACAGGTAGATTTGATATAGGGAATTTCCATGTTGTCTTAAAAATCTTTTTCCTGGAGAATACGTTAGGAATCAACAAAATGCTTATACCGTAGTATTAACTGTAAAAATGTAATTAAAATAATCTTTAAGTCTCTATTTTATAAATACAACTACATTTACAGTTCCAACTATATAAGCAGCTATAAATATGAAATGAATAGAGGTAGATTCCAAAATATTATAAATGGCTGTTTCTAGGTTGTGAGATTACTATTGATTTTTATTTTATACTCTTCAGTATTTTCCAAATTTTCTACAATAGCATTTATGTCTTTTAAAGTAAAAATTAAAGTTTTAGTATAGGATCGTTTGAATTGAAAATAAGGTATTGCTTTTTCCATTAACTTTCTAATAAGAATAAATTTTCCATAGCCAGTTCTATTTTTCAAAGCATTTTATAGCAGTTTTCCTTTGTTTCTCTCAATGATAAAGGAAAATAGATAGAAAATAGTTCTCTTGAAGCATGCTTAAAGGTCTGAGCTTGCAGGCTACCACCTCCAAACTAACCCCCCATTTAGGTTGAGTTGTTTGTTTCCTATGAATATTTAGTATCTTTTCACCCAACTCATGCTACCATAGGTGATGCTTCCTTGCTTTACAATGCATTTCTGCCCTTCTGTCCCCTTCTCTGCCAGCTGCTAACTATAGACAATATTTAAACTCCTTAGGATGTTTTTCTGGACCTTCTTGGCTACCTTCCCTCCACCTGCTCTTTCCTGTTTCCCAACACCTTGCAGTGTCATGGTCTGTCTCACTTCTAAATCATGAGCTTTTTGTGGGTAGCATCATGATTTATTTATTCTTTGAATAGCATGAGTCCTGATCATTTGTAATACCCAATTTATTGAGTATGAAATATCTTCACTTGGCTGCATTACATTCATTTCAATAAACTTTAAAAGGAAAAACTACTACATCTGCAGTATTAAAAACTACACCTTGGGGCACCTGGGTGGCTCAGTTAAATGTCTGACTCTTGATTTTGGCTGTCACAATCTCAGGATTATGGGATCAAGCCCTGTGTTGGTCTCCACTGAATATGGAGCCTACTTGGGATTGTCTCTCCCTCTCCCTTTGTCCCTCCCCAGCTCATGCTCTTGTACTCTGTCTCAAAAACAAAAACACTTTATTTCTTCAAATAAACTCAAATGCTAAACATAGAGTCACTACATGACACACTAATTCCACTCCTAAGTACACACCCAAGGGATCTGAAAACATATGCCCACACAAAAACTTGTAGATGAGGGTTCACAGCTGCATTATTCTTAAAAGGAAAAAAAGGTAGATGCAAATATCCATCAACTGAGTAATGAATAAACAAAAATGGCATATTCATATAGTGGAATAGTATATGGCAATGAAGAGTGATAAAGTACTGATGACGCCTGTGATGGCATGGATGAACCTCAAAAACATCAGGTTAAGTCAAAGAAGCCAATCACAAAAGATCATGTGACATGATACCATTGGTAAGAACCCAAAACAAGACAACATATCAAGACAGAGAGATTAGTGGTTAGGGCTGGAGGGGAAGGGTGTGTTTACCTGTGTGTGTGTTGTGTATGGGTGTGTTAGATGACATGGTTGCCAATGGGTATGACATTTCTTTTTGAGGTGATGAAAGTTTTCTAAAATTATGGTGATGAAATTACGGTAAAAGACTATGGTGTTAGTTGTACATGTCTGTAAATATACTAAAAACCACTGAGTTGAACACTTTAAATGGATGAGCTTTATGATATGTAAATTTCTCAAAAAGCTGTTAAAATATATATATAGTATTACATACATTATGTAATGTACAATAGTTGGAGGCATGAAAAGCCGCACCTCATCCCTGGGTTGCAGTCTGTGCTTAACCTCTCACCCACGGCTTTGCCACTACTCACCACAGAGGGAGAAATATAAGGATGAGGTCGGGGATAGAACCAGGAAATACAAGACTCAGAGGCATCTACTGTGATCGGTAATATTTTAAAAGCATAATATTTGAAGCATTTTGAAGCTTCAAACTCGCCACAGCAAATTATCCCGAAGTCAAAACAACCTCATCAATTCGGCTATATATTTTAAAAAAAAAAATGCTCCTTCTCCACCTGCTAGCTCCCCAGGGCTGAATGGTCAGTAGTTTGCTCTTCTGACCTTCCTCAGACCCCTATATACGTCTGTGGTATATGGTAGTGTTATTGGATTTTGTGTATATTCCTTTTGAAAAGCCACTCTAGCTAAAGTTGGAGCCCATAGACCATACTGGATTTATCACAGAACACTAACTGAAAATAATAAGAATTAATTTTTATGTTTGCTGATTAAACTACAGGCGGGGGGAGGGGCGGGGGAAGAAAAAAGAGATGACTTCATTTTTGACTCTGAAAGTGTGTATTTTTCACCTCCCTCCCCTGAATGATGTTCATCAGTTTATTTGATCCTCCTCAAAATTCCTTGCTAAAATAAAGCAAGAGAAACTGTGATTGGATATCAAAGTGAACCTGCTACACAGCACTATAAAAATATGGAATAAAGAAGGAAGGAGAGTTTTAAGTCATGTGAGTGGGGGAAAAGCAAATATCCTGGATGTTCTAATTTTGCCTGAATGAAATCAAGGGCTAAGCAAGTTGAGCTTGAAGATCTTTCTTGCTAGCTTTCATAAATCTGAAATTTATAAGCAAGTCTTCTCAGTGCTCTGCCCTTCCAGATCCAGCACTGCGCCTTCCACACCCTACATTTCTACCAACTGCCAGAGAGATGACAAATGACAACGAAAGAAATTGTCAGGAGACAATGGCCCCTATGAGGTCCACATATTTACTTGCTCTGAATTAAAATGCTCAGACTGCAGATTCACTCTCCTCCCCTGTATTTATGGTTCCTTCTGCCTTGAAGCAAGCACAGTGAGTGCAGTGATAAATCGGCTGAAAGTCTGTCTCATTTCCAGGCAGACCCTGTAAATTCCTGAGTTGTTCCTTGCAACCCTTCATTCTGATTTGTAACATTCAACAACACTGTCAATGACAAAGGGTCTGCAGGCCCTTCCTCCAGCTAAGCAGTGGCCAAGGGGGCCTGGCCTCTCACCACTCCCAGAGTGTCACACATCAGTACTAAACCACAGCATCAATCCCTCCTCAATGAAGATGATGTGCTTGCCCTCCCGGTTAAGACCTTGGTCTAAAATGTGGCCAATGCTGAGTGGGTCATGACCTTGTCTGGACGTGTTTGACGCCAGAGTAGATAAACGGTGAGAAGAGTACAAGTCCTAGATAGACAGTCCTCTCTATACTTAGAAAAACACCCCAGCATATCAGTCTCTGGGGAAATTTATAATGTGTCCGCTCTCTGCCAACACTTTTAGAGAATCTGGGAAAACAGAAGCAAATGAAACAGAGTCCTTGACCTCTTGGAGCTTAGATTCTACTGCCTTGTTTTATTCACTGAGTGAAATGAAGGGATAAATTAATGATTAAGCATAATCCTTTCCCTTATAAGAGGTTAGTAATGCCCTGACTGTTTAAATTGTACCTGCCCCTCCAAGCCAGGCTACTCTACCTTTACAGCACAACTCAATTAGTGAAAGCAAGCCAAGTGATCAAACAGGTTTTTGAGATTATATCTCTGTAGCTTTTCTTACATGCAGTAGTTGGCCCAGAAAATCTGACTTTCCTTGCTAACTCTAAACCTTTTCTCTGAACCAGTATGGTCTTGTTAGATCTCTAAACATCCTGCTTACTGGGACCTCAATGTTCACACATAACTTTTCAGCTTTATTTTCTCCTTCCATTGTTGCGGTCTGTGATAATTGAGTATAAATCAAGTCTAACTCAGGGCAGCACAGGAGCTCACCTACTCCCTAGCCAAGCATCCACCCTCCCCTCTTCCTTCCCTCCTGGTGGAGCCAGACCCATATAAAAGGAATGTTTGCTTTCCTGAAACCTAGAAAACAACCCAAAGTGGGAAGTGGGAAATTAAGAACTCGCTTTTCTCCCATTCCCTAAACAAGGGTATGCTTTATTTCTAGGTGTTTACTTACAAACACTGGGCAATAAAACTATTAGAGGTACTATTGGCATCTGGGGTGATGGGAGGCAGAGAAGCTAGATTTGTACTTGAGATGTCACTGTTCTGGCACTGTTTGCTGGGAAGGGGAGTCCTGTTATCAGTCTGAATGGGACTTTAACACCCAAGGGTTCCGGAAGGCTGAGCATTACCCAATCCCCACAATACAGTGGGGGGCCAGAACTGTAGGGAAAAAAATCAGAAATCTAACACCAAATACCCCAAAAGCAATGCATGCATAAGAAACATCATCCTGGGCACAGGTTCATTAAAATAGTAAGCAACAGGTAGTGAACAAAAGACGAAGGGTAAGAAGGGAAGGCAATGCTTATAAGTCCTGTGCTGTGTGCTGGGCAAGTACTTTTACATAAAATACTTCATATAATCTCCATAATATTTTTGTGAAATTTATATTATTAAAGCCCAGTTTGAGAGGGAACAAATCCCCAAGGATCTAAGAAGTGAACCAACTTAAACAAAATCACCCAGATGATAACCAGAGAGGCAGGATTCAAACTCATGGTTCTCTGACACCAGGAGATCCACACTGTCCTATCAGTAACTGTACTGTCAGAGCAGAAGAACAATATTACTACTTTATATGAGACATTTCCATTTTCCTTTACTTTTATTTCTCTAATCTGATGAGTCACTAAATGATTTGACCCAATGGAAGACCATAAGGGAGGGGGAACATTACTTACTATGTAATGTTCATAATTACATACCTCATATCAGAATCAAAATTAAATCAAAGTTAAAACATTGTAGGCTAAATATTAAATTATTTTCTGGGTTCATATCCATGCAACTGACCAACAGTCTATACTAAAACTGGTTTGCCAGTGTGGTCCATCCTTTGTCCTTCCAGAACAAACTTATCACTAGCTCTCTGCCCATCTAGTAGCAACTACTTTTAATGATGTCTTAATATAGTGCTCCTGCCTGAAACACATCTTCTTAAAATTAGTAGACCTTAGAATTGGAGGAAAGTTGGGAACTTTCCCAGTCTCAGGAAGACAAATATCTCAGATGCCAACTTCCTTGGATGGAAAATGGCGTCAGGAACACTGTGCTGACAAGTATGATAAGGATAGCTCCCAGCTCCAGAAGCACAGTGTGCCTTGGAAGATTGGGGATTCCATCATGGAGGAGAGCATATTTTCCAACCTTTAATTGGCCTAATATTCTAAACTAGAGAGCATTCCTCATAATAAAATATAAATATTGCTTCATACACATTATCTACTTTCATCTTCCTAAGCTTTCAATGGTTTTGGTGTCACTGTTATTGCCATTTTATAATAAAGTTAAGAAAACTGAGGCCCATGAAAGTTAAACTCCATCCAAATTCTTCAAAGCCATACCTCATTTTGGAAATGATCCATTGCTCACTAGAAGTCTATTATCTCAGATTTTAGTTGAGCTATGAGTGTGGATGGGAAGGTGTGCATCGTGTGTATGTGCACATGCATGTATGGGTGTGTATCCCCTTATATGACTCACTTGTGGATCCCACTTGCACACACACTGGATCCACCTACCTCTACACCAACACCATGTGTAGACTCCCATTCAAACCCCCAACTATGAAGCTTCTTTAGCTATATCTTGATGATCCTCATAGAAAGGATAAACATATACACAAAACTATTTAAGGTCTTTGGTGGCATTGCTTTAGAAATGTTAAATATGTTCTTTGAGCTTACAGTGTTGGCATATTTATACTTTTTTTTTCTTGGCCCAGACTTTTTTCTCCTGCTTTGAGTTCATTTAGTCTTTTATATATGTATACATACACATATATAGGGTGCTTCCATATGTGAGATACTATTCCAGGCAGGAATACGAAGTCAATAAAACAAATATAAATGCCTGCCCTGTAGAACTTATTTTCCTTCAGAGGGACTAAGAGAATAGACAATAAAAGTAATAATTCCCTTGGTATTTTAGGAGTTGAGAAGTATTATGGAAAGTAGAGCAGCAGGGGGAGATTTAGAGAGATGTGAATGGGGATGCAAGTGCTTCTTTTAATTAGAATGGTCAGGGTAGGCGTCTTTCAGAAGATAAAACTTGGGCAAATACTGGAAGGAAGAGAGGGAACTAACCATGAAGATATCTGAGGAAGAGGAAACAACAGCACAAAGACCCTAAAGCACAGGCATGCTTCACATACATAAAGCACAGCAGGAAAATATATTCTTGTAGCTGGAAGAGCATCAAAAGGGGAAAATAACAGAAGGCAAGGTCTGGGGTGTTTGAAGGCTATAAATCATGCAGAGTTATTATAAGGACTTTGCCACATACTCAGAGCAAGACACAGAAATACTGGAAGAATCTGAGTAAGGGAATGGCTTCACATGACTTGATTATTACAACTCAAGGTGCTGTGTTTAGAACAGATGGTGTGATGGCGATAAGGTTTTTGAAGCACATAGTCAGTTTGAACACTACTGCAGAAATTCAAACTACAGGTTATGTTGACTTGGGTTAAGACAAGCGCAAAGGAGGTGGTAATATGTTGTCAGATGCTGAATTCATTCTGAATATAAATCCAAGAGGATGTCCTAACACTTCAGATGTGGAGTATAAATGAAAGATAGCAGTCAAGGAAGATTTCTAAGTTAGGCCTGAGCAACATGAGAGAATTAGTCGCCAATATTTGAGATGGAGAAATCTGCAGACTAAGCAAATTTAGGGAAGGAGGGCAGGATTCCAAATTTCTGCCTAGGCATGTACAAGTTGACAAGCCTCTTAGATTTCCAAGTGGAAAATTTAGTTTGACTTGAATGGAAGATCTAGATGAAGTAAAGGCTGAAAGTGTAGCTCTGGAATTTATCAGGACACAGATATTATATAAGCTTTGTGAATTATACCAAAAGAAGATTTTAAAGAAAAGACGATCATTCCCTGGGAAACCCCAACATCCAGAATTTGGATAAAAGGGCTGAAATGTGAATAAATAAGGCAAAAGAACGACAAAAGAGTGTGCATCACAAAAGCCAAGCAAGAACACAGCTTGTAGAAGAAGATTTTGTGTTTTGCAGTGGTGACAAGTTGAGGAATTTGAGGAGGAAGACTGCATTTGGCAACATGTAGCTCATAGGTCACACTGAAGACAACAGGTTTAGTAGAGTCATCTGAATATGAACCAGATAGGACTCAGGTGAAAACAGACAGGAGGATGGAGAAATGTCACCTTCGATGGAAAATTCTTTGCCGGCAAAAATAAGATAAATGTGAGGATTGTAAACTGTGAGGTCAGTGTACTGTACCTGATTGCAAATCATGACCCTATCACTTGTCACTTTGGAAACCTGGGGACATTATTTTACTTCATTATTTTACCTGCTAAGCCCAAGTTTCCTCACCTGGAAAAATGCAGCTCTTAGTAGTACCTATTTCATTCATGTTCTGTGGAAATTTAACAAATATACATGAACTCCTTAGCAAAGTACCCTGCATATAATAGGCTTTCAGTAAATGTTAGCTATTACAACTATTTCTATTATAATCATGAGACATTTTACTATGAAAGGGAACATCGAAGTGGGATTTATGGAAAGGTTATGTAGCTTTAAATGTAGTTCTAGTTCTTGCTACAAATATACATACAAAATGGCAAACATCACGTCTCACAAACATTACTTGAGAGAGGAATAAAAATACCCATGGTGCACATATTCTGTAAACTTAAAATTGTTTTCCTTTTTAAGATTTGAATATAGCAGCACTTGTGATGTCCCTGGAAACATCACTAAACAAGATTCACCTGTATAACCATTCAGATCAAAGAACATAGTTCTTTGGAGAAAGCTTTCAGAAGCACAGAGCTTAGGCCTTTAGAAGCTGCTAAACCATTAGATAATTCGAACTGTCATTGATACATCACTCCTTAAAATAAATAGATGCTGTTTGTCTGGAAACTATTTCCCTATACCTAACCTTTGAGTTCATGATGTTTCTGATCCAGAACTCTACACGAAGGTCAACTATCATTTATTTCTCTAGGATGAAGTAATCTAAAATGTCAATGAGTTCAAAAACAACAAAAAAACACAATGGAACTGATCCCCAGAGGCACACAATATAAAAACTGGATTGCAATCCAGGGATCAAGCCACTTCATTGTCAAAATGAACAAACCAAACAACCAACCTGAGGAAATATCCAATTTAAAAGCTGAAGTTTAAAAAAATCATTTTTTCCCTTATTTCAAAGCAAGCCCCCAGCATCTACACACTCTTTAGGCCATTAGGTACCACTGTGAGTAACACAGCATTCATTTATTCAGTGATTCCAAAAGATATTTATGAGGTAGAGTTGTTCAGATTTTGGACTCTATAAATGAGAGACAAATCTGTGGATTTAGTGATGACATCCTCTACAAAGGGGATGCAGAAGAATGACCAAAATTGAGGAACAGAATCATGAGTTCAGTTTTGAACATAAGGAATTTTTTTTTTACTTTATTAACTTTATTAATTTCCCATATCTGTACTTTTTTTTTTCACAAATAGTTTATTGTCAAATTAGTTTCCACATAACACTCAGTGCTCATCCCCAAAGTGCCCTCCTCCATGCCCATCCCCCTCCCCCCCACATCCATCAGTCCTCAGTTTTTGTCAGCATTCAAGAGTCTCTCATGGTTTGCCTCT
>NW_024082663.1:0-33305 GCF_003009895.1 Hyaena hyaena
AAAAAAAAAAAAAAGAACCCAAAGAGTTTACTATGTCTTGGGACTAAGGAGTTCAGAGCTACTAAGGATCACTTTTCATTTTTCTCTACACAAAGCACCAGTGAGAACAGCCCTCCTCTACCTAACTAAATAGTAAATGTTTATCTATTAGGTTTGCAAACATATTTGTAGAATGTGTTACTTAAACACCCCATACTCTTCCCACTACAAAAAAAAAAAAAAGAAAAAGAAAAATCATCCCTCACCAAATAGAACAGGGAGATTGATGCTGACTTGACTGCCTCTTCAGTCTGGATTTTATTAAAATTGTAAATATATTAATCTATTGTCAAAGAAAGGCAGTGATAATTCTGAATACTTTGTGGTAATAGGGAATGATACTGAATACCCTAGAGGACATTTGATATTTACTGGCTGTCCCTAGATAAAGAACTTAGAGAGTATTTGTTCTAATGGGGCCAGAAAATAATCAGGCTATTTACATTAAAATTAAAACTAACGATAAAGAAGTAACATGTTTAGTTACTTGTTCTGCGCTCAGGTAGGAGTCCCCACCCTCTTTATTTTTTTAATAGTTTATTGTCAAGTTGGTTTCCATATAACACCCAGTGCTCATCCCCACAAATGCCCTCCTCCATGCCCATCACCCCCCTTCCCCTACCCAACCCCCTCAGCCCTCGGTTTGTTCTCAGCATTCAAGAGTCTCTCATGGTTTGCCTCCCTCCCTCTCCCCCACTATTTTTCCCTTTCTTCTCCCCCATGGTCCTCCGTTAAGTACCTTTAGGCCACACGTGCTAATAGAAACCAAAGACACAAGAAGAAAAACAAAAATTCGCTGAGCCTAAAGCCACAGTTATTTCCACTGAGTTATCTACAGAAAAATAACAAAATGGACTGCTTTTGTATTATGTTTGTTTCCTTTCAAGTTTATTTGAAGGCAGAAGTGACACAGTAGAATATTTGCATGAACAGACACTTCAAATATGGAGAAAAATTAAAGGAATTCTATTTCTGAAACCAACATTTTATATATATATATATATATTATATATATATAATATAATATATATATATTAATGTTTATTTATTTCTAGGGAAAGAGAGAGACAGAATCCAAGCAGGAGAGGGTAAGAGAGAGAGGGAAATGCAGAATCCGAAGAAGGCTCCATGCTCTGGGCTGTCAGCATAGCCTGATGCTGGGCTCAAACTCAGGAACCATGAGATCGTGACCTGAGCTGAAGTCAGAAGCTTTAACTGACTAGCCACCCAGGTGCCCCAATATT
The DNA here is from genome assembly GCF_003009895.1 of Hyaena hyaena. NCBI lineage: Eukaryota > Metazoa > Chordata > Mammalia > Carnivora > Hyaenidae > Hyaena > Hyaena hyaena. Next base: position 1,284 of record NW_024082663.1, read on the forward strand.
ATACTGAATATTAACTAAAATCTAAATTTCAAAAAATTATTAAAAAACAAATAAAAGGGAAAAAATCAAGGGGAAAAATCTTCTTGAGAGAAATTATATTAATATGAGAAGAAATATATACAGTAAAGCAAATAAACTAGCATAATGTTTTACAATACTGTTATATATTGTATATGTAACCAATAAATTCTAAAGATGGAAACAAAACAAAACAAGCTAGGATCAACTTCTAGAATATTTGACTGCTACTCATTCTTCAGTTCACAGCCAAAAATTTAATTTCTATAAATCTTTTCATGTTTACCCCACTGGATCAAGGCATAAAGTTTATTGGACTTAACTAAAAATATAGTTTTCTAGACTCAGAAAGTTAGATAAGGATGAATTTACTAATTTTAGAGAATTTGGTGTTTATTCAAAACATTTTTCTTGGTTATGAGTAATAGGGACAACTTTATTTATTTCAAAAATGAAAATCGCACAGTCACAAGAGGTCAGGGAAATTCCAAGCATTATTACCACACAGTAAATTATCATAGCACATTCAGACTTAAAACAGCTTTAGACTTTTATGAACTTAAGAGGTGCCTGGGTGGCTCAGTTGGTTAAATGTCCAACTCCTGATTTTGGCTCAGGTCATGATCTCATGGTCCATGAGTTTGAGCCCCATTGAAGCCTGCCTGGGATTCTCTCTCTCTCCCTCTCTGTCCCCCCCACCCCCCCCGCCCCACGCACTCATGCATGCATGCACTCTCTCTCTATCTCTCAAAATAAATAAATAAACTTAAAAAAAGGAATTTTAAGAATCTAGATTACTTGTTTGGTATCCAAGTGCAAATTAAGTTTTATCTGTTAATGTCATCCAGAATATAAGTGTTCTTGCTATCATGTCTAATGTAGGTACTATCGTTTAGGGAATGTATTTTCTGAATTTTTATTTTTTGGTAGGGGGCAAGGGGAGCTGCAGTTTGGCTAAAAATGCATGAATCAGTCTCTTATGGAGTTGCAGATGAATGCATAGGTCCTTCACCCACGTAGAGAAAACTAGCCATTGTGCCGTTGGGAGGTGTTTTGTTACTTAACAACCTACTGTAGAAGTAAACAAGAAAGTAAATTTTTCATGTCTTTTTTTTTCTTATAAGTATTTCACTGAGACCTACAAACCATTATATTGTAAATATATCCTTTGGTACTAACCAGTATATTTCTTTTCTATCTCTAACTCCAGTAACTTCTGTCTTTGTTGAGAGGACAGTATGTTACCAGTGACTTCTGGGGTCTATAATTTATCTGTATGACATTTTGTGGTACAAAGAATTGTCCACAGGTCTTTCCTGTCTCTGATTTAGAGTAAAATAAGGGATTTATACAATGTGAATTTTAACATCTGTTATTATGAAGGAAATAGAAATGAACACAAAAGCCTGTAATTTTTAAAAATAAGAATACTGAATTGATCTCAAGTAGAATAGGGAGTTACAGTTATCAACTCTGCATTTAAAAACCAATGAAAAGGCAATGATAATCTAAGATAGCAATTGCACTTTTGCTTTATCTGCTTTTAGCTTTGGAAGGGAACTGTTGGAAAGAACACTGAATTCTGTAAAATGAAACCATACCTCCCTAATAGGGCTGTTGAAAGGATTCAATGAGACTACATTTCTAAAGCACATATCCTGACACAAGGAAAACATAATAAAAAGTAGCTGAAAGAAGTAGAGGCAACAGTAATCAGAAGATCAAGAGCATTTCATCACCTACTACTGGGCTTGAGCATGTCACTTAACATGTCTAATCCTCAGAATCTTCATAGGAAAAATAAATTATAAACCATACTGTACAGACTTTCCCCACACTGTTGTGAAATCAAACAAGAAATTTATACTGAAGTATCTTGAAAAGTATAACTAGTTGTAGAAATATGTTTTATTTTATTTTATTTATTTTTTTACAAATAGTTTATTGTCAAATTAGTTTCCACATAACACTCAGTGCTCATCCCCACAAGTGCCCTCCTCCATGCCCCCCCCCCACATCCATCAGTCCTCAGTTTTTGTCAGCATTCAAGAGTCTCTCATGGTTTGCCTCTCTCCCTTTCCCCCACCATTTCCCCCCTTCTTCTCCCCCTTGTTCCTCAGTCAAGTTCCTCCTAATCCTCCTATACGCAAGAAGGGACTGGAGCAAAGAAATATGTTTTATATAACAGCTAATAGTTCAACAACACAGTAAAGAACTCATTTCTAAAACATCTGTGGGATATAATCATTCAGATTGGACTTGAATAGCAGAATGATTAGTAACACACTACTTATAGTTCCAGCCAGCTCATGGCAAGCAAGGATGCACCCATAGACATCGAAGAATTTGTAATTCACTTATCCTTCTTCCTGCTGTTATTTCTCTGCTGTCACTGGCCATGACCTACCTTAGTGGGTAATCAATGGTACCTAGAGTTAGAAAACAAGGGCCTGGGGATGCATCCCAAAATCTTTCATTCATCTCTTTAAAGCCAAGCCACAGACAACCAAGGGTTGACTACATACATAAATTCAAGATAAAATTCATGAGAGTTGAAGGGAAGAAAAATCTGTGAGCAATTACTATCTTCTAAGTCTTATTTTGACATTCCAGATAATATCAAGGAGAGTTTGTTTTATTAAGGAAATTATTGGTATTCCATGAAAATTTATTTATTTGGTTATCATATTTTATCTGGCCCTAATGAAAATAATTTCCTTTCTCTTTCAGGCATGTGTACCTTTTGTTAAAGTTGAACACAAAATGAGTTGTATAAAATCAGTAAACTAGATAGATTATAAGGCCATAGACAGAAAGAAAGGAAGAAGACATAAGAGTTGCAAATGCTTTTAGATTCTGCTAATATCAATGGATCTCTAAAAATTAGTTAAAACATTAGGAAACTGAGATATTAGACCAACTCTTCATATTCTTTGAAGGCTAATTGGCATGTTGATCTGTGAATTGAGCTGCAGGTTTAGAAAGGAGCTATGCACTGGTAAGAACTGTTACAGTGGAAAAACTTCTATGCTCTATTATGGAGCTGCTTATGAATAAAAGTGCTACTCTTCAACTCCAACATAAATAATGACACTAACTATAAGGTAAACAAAGAATACATAATAATATGTTGCTATTGTGATATTAAACAGTCACTTAAGTGTTATACTATTTGTATAATTACATGCTAGATGAGAACACTTTTACAAAGTGCCTACATTAAAAAAAAATTGGAGTATTTTGAAAAGCATCAAACATTTTAAAATAATGCCCTACTAAGTAGAATTGAAAATAGCAATGAAACCATGTCAAGTCTGATAAGATACTCAAGGCTAAAGGTGATGAATGTAACTATGAATTACTATTTCCACAAGACTAAACTTACACCAAGATCTACTTTGATCCAAAAATTTTCCTAGCATTAGGCTGGGTGGGTGATAGACAATCATGAAAGAATCTAAGACTTTTTGAGACATGAACATAAAAGGAGTTCAATGCTAACTTCTCAGTATTAAATATATCTGCCTTATTATTCAGACTCAAGCAAAGTATTAATAGAATCCATAATTTAACTAAAAGTGAAACAAATTGAGAAGTTTAACTGATGCTGAAGTTTGAAAGTTGACCAAACTTTTAAAATTATCATCGAGTAAAGGTGATACATGTTGATCTGAGAAAACCCCTACATGATCTTCAGTAACGCCCATCTCTACATATAACCTTGATTTAAAAATTACATTTACTAGAGTTGAAATGTGGTTGATGAATAAAACATTTTAGAATAAGGAAAATTAGAACCAATCTATGTTCTTTTCATTTGACCTGGTTGAAAAGTAATAGCCTCAGATTAAAACATAAAAAGATAATTATCGATATAAAATAGTACGTATTTTAACAAGGTTATTGTAAAAGGAAATGAATGAAGACAGAAGTTCAGAAGTCAAATTCACTAAAATTATACTACTTTTCTATTTGGACAAGTTAGGTGTGCTCAAATAATTGATTTAACTTTAAAAATGCCTGAAAGAAAACAAAGTTGTATATAGGGATCCTAATACTACTCTCTATTTTTCAAATCTGGAATGTATATGCCTTTCCATCTGCAGCAGGGGGCTTGGGTGTTGTATTGCCACATATACTAGCTGTAAACACATGATAGAATTATAGATAAAGAAGGCCTTAGAGTTCCTTATTGTGGCCTGAGGAATAATTAAGCAGACTGCAAGAGATCACATTATCCAGGATCTTGGTTATTATTAACAGCATTCTCCTGCTCCAGCCCCCAGTCAGAGCTCATTGCTGTACTTGACCCTGGACCTGTTTTCCTTCATTGGAAAAGTCCAATGACAGGCACCCATCAATAGTAGAACTAAGAGATTTTAAAAATATATGACCAAGCTTTCTATTCTCCCTGGATCTCATGTAGATTAATATGGTAATACTGTCCTTACAGTATCAAAAATTAATAGGGAAGTTTTTATCTCTATCAGAAGCATGACAGAGTTGTCTTGGCATATTAATTGGGGGGAATGGAATATTGAAGTCACTAGAATGAGTGCTTCAAGTGATGTAACTTTTAAAGAAATACAGCCAAATCAATCATTTATGTGTACGATGAAAGTTCCCATGTTAATAAGATACTACGTCATATTGCATTTATAAACACCTCATCTTTTCTTCCCAAAGTTTATACACACACACACACACTTGCATACCCATTCATGTGTGCGCGTGTGTGTGTTGGAAGAGAAGGAAGAAAGGTAAACCATTTATTTTTTGAAATAAAATAAATAATAAAAACTAAGTATGATACTATTTTAGGGAATTCATATCTTGTGAGGTAAGAAATCAAATATGTTTAATTGAAGAGCTACCAGAGACACTAGAAAACTAAATTTATAGGCCAGCAAAATAGGGAAAGAACTGGAATTAGAATTTGAATCTTGTAAGTGTAACCAAGTTTCCTTTATACTAGATTAGGTCTTCTTCAGAAAGTGGTATTTCAAGTTGATAGGACAGTATTTTTAAGTTATAATTCCCCTTTATTTTTAAATAGTGATGTACTCTAGTGGTTCTATTTAAAACAGCATTAAATTCAATTTACAAGGTCATCTTTACTGTAAAAATGCATACTAGGGATGCCTGGGTAGTTCAGTCATTTAAGTGTCTGACTGTTGACCTCAGCTCAGATCATGGGATCAAGACCCGTGTTGGGCCCAAGCTGACAGCATGGAGCCTGCTTGGGAATCTCTCTCTCTGCTCTTTTCCCCACTAATTTTTTTTCTCTCTCTCTCAAAATAAATAAATAAACTGAAACAAATGGACACTAAATGGTGGATACTAAAAAGTCATCTCACTACTTGGATACAGTGGGCAAAGGATTACTGAATGACAAGAATTCAATACACCGCTACATTTAAATAAAGAAAGAACATTAGTACCAAAGCCTAGGTCTTTGCCCTGATCTACAGTTGTCACTTAGACATACTATGTACATTGCTGCCATGAAATTCAAGAAATAGCTATTTGGACTGATTATAAGTAAAAGACATTAGACTTTCATTGCTGTGCTTTTTTTATTATCTAATTTTCTTTTTTTAACTTTTAAATGTTTTATTTATTTATGAGAGAGAGTGAGAGAAAGAGAGAGAGAGCATGAGCAGGGGAGGGTCAGAGAGAGAGGGAGACACAGAATCCGAAACAGGCTCCAGGCTCTGAGCTGCCTGTCAGCACAGAGCCTGACGTGGGGCTCGAACCCAGATGCTTAACCGACTGAGCCACCCAGGTGCCCCATCATCTAATTTTCAATCTTCAACACTCTTACCAGTTCTCCTTTCTCTTGTTGATAACAGATCTAATACTCCCCTTTTAATCCTTTACTCTTTCTTATGGAACACTTGATCATATTAACAATTCTTTCCTTTTTTGCCTCTCCCCCTATAAACTCCTTGGCATTTTCTCCTACCTTTCCTCCTTCACATTTGGGACCAAACTGCCTGATTTTTCATCTAATTGCCTGAAGCACTTCAATCTGCAGACATTCAGATTTTATGTTCACCCAGAACCTATTCTAATGCCATCTTCATGAAGTTTCCATTGCCCCTCCTAGTTAGTACCTCATCCATTCATTGAATCTTTCATAGCATTCTATACATGACTCTTAGTATATTTATAATTTTCTGTGAACAGGCACTTGCCCTCAAGAGTAATATGACCATCAATACCATCACCACTAATTGTTTCTGAGTGTCCTGGGGTAACAAATCTAGTCACCTACCATGTAACATCTCCTTGTTGGCCCTAATGTATGACATTCCTTCTTTGTACCACCACTGTTACTGTTTTCCACTATATGCCATCTGAATACTCGTTAACACCCTTTAAATTCCGTGTCCCAATGCTGTCTGAAGTCCAACAGAGAGAATTCTTTAAGCCCTATGCTATAATATATTCAAAAATAGAGCCATCAAATTAGTTCTGAGGCTCCAACACCTAACCTAAGAAGCACCATATATGGTGTATATATATGGCTTGTCTATGGGCATGAATACATGGTGATCTGAGCCACCAGATCAAAACTCCCTTCTCCCAGCAGGCTACTAAGTCCTCATTACTAAGTAGTCTATCTTCCTCATAAAATGAGCTCACTTCCAAAAAGCCCCACAGTCCCTATTAAAATAGACTTCCAGCATACCCACCAATCTGTCAAATAGGGCTAGCTGTATGTACTTACAGTATAGACTTAAACTGGATTTTGTCTGTCCACCCCCACTCTACCTGTTCTAATTCCTAACTAAACTGTGGTCAGTTTGAAGAGCAGACTCTATGTTTTTGTCACTTTTTCAATCAAGCTTAATGCAGAGCTTCACACACAGTAATAACTAAAAACAAAACAAAACAACAACTAGAGAATTAATGATAATATGCAAAAACAAATCATTATTATCTATTTCTCATGAATTAATATATCCTTTCCATGTTTAGATAGCTATTTGTAATTAGTAAGATTTTTGTGTGTGTAAATTATATGTAGAGATTACAAATAAACCCTTAGGCTAATAAAACTTCCCCAAATTTATCACTAGAATATGTTGCTACTGCTATAAGGGAAATACCATATTCTATCACTGATTTTGATTAAAATTAGAGTATATTTTTTAAATATTTATTTATTTATTTTGAGAGAGAGAAAGAGAGAGAGAAAGAATCTCAAGAAGGCTCCATGCTCAGGGCAGAGCCTGATATGGGGCTCATTCTCACGACTGTGAGATCACCACCATGAGATGATGAGCTGAGCCAAAGTCAAGAGCTGGAAGCTCAACTGAGAAGGCCGCCTAGGCCCTGCAAAATTAAAGTACACTTAAAGGGAAATGGAGAGCCAAGCGTTTTTGCTTTCCAAAGTTTTGTTCTATTTTATAAAAGGGGAAGTTTAAAATTATGTAAATAAATGCATATATTTGCATAGAGGTAAAAACTTTGTTTTCGATATTTTGCAGCCTATATTTCTAAGGTTCTGCAATTTAGGAATTGGGCTGTAAGTGGTATATTATCAAAGAGCTTTATGCTTTAGCATGAGATTTTCTTGGTTATGCAAAAGGGCAACATTCTTCTGGTAGATGTTTCTATATTAAATATAATTCACTAATGTCAAAACAAGCTACTCACAAAGTCAAACCTTGGGGAACAAATACAAGAAACAATGAAGAAAACAAGAAATAAATGTTTATGAGCTAAGGTGATTGGATTCCTTTCTCTATTAAACAAAATTTATAGGGGGAAAATCTGGTGTCTTCTGTGCAAGACACCAACTTAAAAGAGATTTTTGTTATTTTATAGCTAGCTTTTCTCTTCATCACAAGCTGAAAACACAGTAAAGACAATAAAAAAAGTCTTCATTATAATTAGTGGAAATATACTGTGCATTTCATTACTCTCATGTAGTGCATTTAGACACCCAATAGCTGATCATTACAGACCATAGTATCTCTAGTTAGGAATCATCATTATATTAACATTTTTATCCTACATCTTTAAATTAGCAGTAAATCATTTTTGTAGGTATGGCAGAATCCCTAGATATTTCCCAATATCCACTTTCACTTTCTTTCTTAATTGTACTCAATTTTATTTTCAAAGTATTTTATTTTTATTTCAAAGTATTGCTACCTGCGTAAGAAATATTTTTCACTTCTTTGGAACTAGGTAGCCACATTTTGGTCTATTTCTGTATACTAAATTTATCACAGTTCAAAATTATATTTTTTGAAACATTCAGACTTTTTTTTCTTGACTATTTGAATAAAATGCTCTATATAATATCCTGGCCTCTTAAATGTTTCTGGCCCAACTTTCCAAAACATCCCTAAAATGGCAAAACTGAAGCCAGAACATTTTTAAGTCACTTTCATATTTAATGTTGTCTGGTTCTTTCCTTTTGTATTTCACTTTTTTCTTTGTGATAATTTTGAAGTTTAAAATTTCCATGAATAGGAAAGCCTCAGTATAGAGTCCCAAGTCCCAAAGAATATGTCCCAAGAGATCAATTCTAATGTAGAGGTGAGGCAGGAATAGGGTTTCTTTTATTCTCCCAGCTTTACTGAGATATAATTGACATATAAAATAGTGTAAGTTTAAGGTTTGCAAGGTGATGAGTTGATGTCTGTGTATATATTGCAAGATAATTACCACAGTAAGTTTAGTAGCATATTCTTTATTCAGTTACCTTTTTTCTTTGTGGTGAAAATTTTTAATATCTGCTACCTTAACAACTTTGAGGCATATAAAATAGTATTGTAATCACAATATTGTAATTAGATCTCCAGAGAATTTATTCATCTGATAACTGGACTTTTTTACCCTTTGACCAACTTCACCGATTTGCCCCATGTCCCTGCCCCTGGCCACCAATCTACTCTCTGCTTCTATAACAGGTTTTTTAGATTCCACATATAAGTGAGCTCACACAGTATTTGTCTTTGTCTAACTTATTTCACTTAGCATAATGTTCTCAAATTTCATCCATGTTGTCACAAATGGCAGGATTTGTTTTATATATACATATATGGTTGGCAGACACTTAGGCTGTTTCCATGTCTTGGCTATTGTAAATAATGCTGCAATGAACATGGGAGTGAGACATCTCTTTGAAATAGTTATTTCCTTTTATTCAGATATATACACAGAAGTGGCATTGCTGGATCATATTATAATACTATTTTTAATGTTTTGAGGACCCTCCATACTGTTTTCCATAGTGGCAATACCAGTTTACACTCCTATCAACAATGTGCAAAGGTTCTCTTCTCTCTGTATCCTCAACGGGACAAGTTACTTTTTAGCTTTTTGGTATTAGCTATTCCAACAGGGATAAAATGATATCTCATTTTGGTTTTGATCCTTGTTTCCCTGATGGTTAATTATGTTGAATACCTTTTTGGGTACTTTGGACATTCGTATCTCATTTTTGGAAAAATGTCTGATTCAGGTCCTTTTGGACCATTTGTAATAGGATTATTTCTGTTTTTGCTATTGAGTTGCTTTGAGTTCCTTACATATTTTTATATTAACCCCTTATCATACATATATATATATATATATATATGTATATACACACACACATATAACTTGCAAATATTTTCTCCCATTCCATAGGTTGTCTTTTCATTTTGTTGATTATTGCTTTTGCTGTGCAGAAGCCTTGTAGTTTGATATAATTGGACTTATTAATTTTTGCTTCCTTGTGTTTTTGGTGTCATATCCAAAAAATCATTGCCAAGATGGACATCAATGAGTTTTTCCCCTGTGTTTTCTTCTGGGAATTTTATAGTTTCAGCTCTTATGTTTAAGTGTTTATCCATTTCAAGTTAACTTTGTGAGTGGTGTAAGATAGGGGTCTAAGTTCATTTTTCTGCCTGTGGTTATCCAATTTTCCCAACAGCATTTATTGAAGAGATGATAAGGTTCCTTTTTTTAATATTAGTTGACTATATATTCAGCAGTTTATTTCTGAGCTCTTGATTCTGTTTCATTGGTGTGTGTATCTGTTTTTTGTTCTAGTACCATACTGTTTTGATTACTATCACTTTATAGTATAGTTTGATATCAGGATGTATAATGCCCCCAACTTTGTTCTTTCTTGCTTTGGCTATTCAGAGTCACTTTTGGTTCCATATGAAATTTCAGATTGTTTTCTATTTCTTTAAAACTGCCATTGGAATTCTGATGAGGATTGCATCAAACTTATAAATGACATTGAGTAGTATGAACATTTTAACAATATTAATTCTCTGAACCATGAACACATGATATCTTTCCATTTATTTGTGTCTTTAATTTTCTACACCAATGTCTTATGCTTTTCAGTGCACAGACCTTTCACCTTCTTGGTTAAATTTATTCCTAAGCATTTTGTTGTTTTTGATAGTATTGTGAATGGGATTGCTTTATTTCTTTTTCAGATAGTTTGTTGTTAGTGTATAGAAATGCAATTGAATTTTGTATGTTGATTTTGTTTCCTGCAACTTTACCTAATGGATTCTACCAGTTTTTTGGTGGTGTCTTTAAGGTTTGCTCTAAATAGGATCCTGTCATCTCCAAACAGAGATAATTTTACTTCTTCCTTTATTTCTTGGATGCCTTTTGTTTCTTTTTCTTGGCTGATTAATCTGGATAGGACTTCCAGCACTATGCTGAATAGAAGTAATGAGAGTCAGCACCCTTGTGTTGTTCCTGTTTCTAAAGGAAGAGATTTAAAACTTTCCCCATTGTACATTATTTTGTTGTGGGCTTGTTTTATATGGTCTTTATTATGTTGAGGTACAGTCATCTGTACATAATTTGTTGAGAGTTTTATCATGAAAGGATGTTGTAAGTTTGTCAAATGCTTTTTCTGCCTCTATTAAGATGATCATATGATTTTTATCTTTTATTCTATTAATGTGCTGTATCACATTTATTGATTTGTATGTGTTGAACAAAACCATTCTTGCACATCAGTGATGAATCTCTTTGGATCATCATATATGATCCTTATAATGTTCTGTAGTATTTTGTTGAGAATTTTTGCATCTATATTCAACAGGAATACTAAACTGTAGTTTCTTTTTCCTGTTATTTCCTTTTCTGGCCTTGATATCAATATAACACTGGTCTCATAAAATGAGTTTAGGACTGTTCTCTCCTCAACCATTTTTTGGAAAATTTTAAGAAGAACTGGAATTAATTCTTCTGTAAGTGGCAGAATTCTTTGTTGAGAAATTTTTTATTACTGATTCAATCTCCTTTTTTGTTATTGTTGTATCCAGATATTTTTATTTCTTCATGGTTCAGTATTGGTAGTTTTGTTTCTAGAAGTTTTATCCATTTTTTCTAGTTTGTTCAATTTGTTGGCATACAATTGTTCAGAGTAGTCTCTTATACTACTTTGTATTTCTGTGGTTGTACTGTCTCCTCTTTCACTTATAATTTCATTTATACTTTTACTTCCCCCATGCACATTTTAAGTTATTTATGTTACAGTTAATATTATTATGTATCCAATAATAAACTATTGAATAATTATTGTAATACGTTTGTTTTTTTTTAAATGTTTATTTATTTTTGAGAGAGAAAGAGACACAGAGCACAAGTGGGAGAGGAGCAGAGAGAGGAGACACAGAATCTGAAGCAAGCTCCAGCTCTGAGCTGTCAGCACAGAGCCTGACACGGGGCTCAAACCCATGAATCACGAGATCACCTCCTGAGTCAAAGTCTGATGCTCAATCAATTAAGCTACCCAGGCACTCCAATACATTTATTTTTTAACTTTTAAAATAGAGTTATAGGTGATTTCTGCATACCATTACAATATTAGAAAATATGAATTTGACTATATATTTACCTTTACCATTGGGTTTTATATCTTCAAATGTATATATAGGCAGGGCTATAGGTTGTACTCCATAATTGCTCCTGATCAACTGTGGTCTCAGGCTTGTGCTCCCTGACCAGATGGTACCACATGGCTAAACTCCATATTCAAGTAGAGCAAGGTAGGCAAGGCTATAGGTTGTGTCTGCTTTTGTGGAGATCACTGGCCAGGGAGCTTCCACCTGTATCCTGCAGTTAGCTGGAGCTGGAGACTGGGATCCATGGTTAGACTGGGTAGCTTTTCAGGCTTCTTGGTTAGGTGGGGCTGCAGGCTATGCCCCTCAGTTAAGCAGGGTCACTCAGTGGATTCCCTGCCTGGGCCGGACCACAGGCTGTGTCCAGCAATCTAACAGGGACATAGGCTGGGCTCTGCTGCTGGGTATGTTTGTAGGCTGGACTCCCTGGCTGGCAAGACTGTAGGCTGAGCTCTAAGGCAGCTCAGTTTCACTGTTCAGGATCCATGGTACAAAGGGCCAGAGGCTATACTAATCAACTGGCTTGGCTCCCTGCCTAGGTGTTCTATAGGATATTCTCCACAGCTGCCAGGCATCTATGGCCAGTTTTCTCAGAGGGGCAAGACTGGAGGTTATGCTCAGCAATTGAACAGGACAATAAACTTGCTCCCCCGGTAGGCAGAGCCATAAAATGGGTTCCACAGCTAGTATGTCCTATTGACTTGGATCAAAATTAGGCAGAATTGCTAACTGAGCTCCCTAGCTAGACAGGGCTACCAGCTTGGCTCTGCAGATGATCAAAGCTGCTGACTGGGATCTCTGCTTGGGTGCCACTGCAAGCAGAAATGCAATCCACCAAGATCTGACTGATGTTTGCTGTAATCTGCACCCCACTTCTCCATCTCTACTTGATCCCCAGTGGTCAAGGTTGGTATATTCCCCAGTTATCCTCATGAGATGACAACTGAGTGGGCCTCCCAGGAAGTGTAATGCAAAAGCAGTGCTGAGAAAGTTTTATGTCCACCTTGGTCTCTCTTTTTCCCAATGGAGAAACAACAGGGCCAGGGAGAACTCTTGGTACAATGCTGTGTCAAATTAGAGGATAAGTAATATAGTCAAAATGAAGCCACTCCTGTTACCCTTCTTTTTTTTTTTTTTTAATGTTTTTATTTATCTTTGAGAGAGAGCAGCACAGAGTGAGAGTGGGGAGGGACAGAGAGAGAGGGAGACACAGAATCTGAGGTGGGATCCAGGCTCTGAGCTGTCAGCACAGAGCCTGATACAGGGCTCCAACTCAGATTGGTAAGATCATGGCCTGAGCCAAAGTCGAATGCTTAACCAACTGAGCCACCCAGGCGCCCCTCCTCTTACCCTTCTTAATGCAGTCCTTCTCAGTCCCTATGGTCTCAGGTGGTGCTTCAGCCCCATTCTTGGGTTCTGGGATTTTCACAGTGGTGTCTAACTGATCATTTTATGAGGGGGGTTTAGTCAGGAACAACCATGTTAATGATGTCCCATGTCAGCAATATGGTTTAAAAACATCAATGAAAACCATAAACTATGTTGTGACAATAAAAAGCATTTGGTCAAGAGTCTAAAGTGGGGGACCAAGGGGGGACTTTTGTGGCAGCTATCACATTTACCAAGGCAGGTCATGAAGTAAAGGGAGCAAATGTTCTATAGTTACAGGCAGAATGTTAGAGATCATGCTACCAATGAAAAACTAAAGCTCAAAAAATTAAGTACCTGGCCCCACATTGTTGGGCTATTTAGGGTGCTCTCCTCACTTTATAGGGCTGCCTTGGGTAACTATGAAATGGAGAAGCTATAGGAACCAAGGTCTAGAAACTGATTTCAATGCAGATACTACAGAAGGCAATTAGAGAATCACAGAGGTACCAAGGCAAAATACCCAGAGCAAAACATAGTTTGTCATTGGAGAGAAACCACTTGTCTCTCTTTCTTTGCTTCTATAAAAGTTGAGCTTTCCATTCCCTCCCTATGAGGAGGTGACAGACTGCTGAAATGAAAAGTTTTGAACTCTCAATACTCATAAGAGGAAAAAGAAAAATATGATTAGTAGAAATCTGAGACATAGATATAATCAGTTTTTCACAAAGGGTAATATTACTGCATTGCAAGGACAGTTCATACTGCCTCTCATTCTCTGTTCTTGCCTTCAACCTGATGGCCACGAATGGGCTTAGAGTCTGATCTATAATCCACCTCTGCCCACAGGTAGGTCCCAAGAAGGACTTACCAGTGGAAAGAAGTAGGCAAGTCCTGAGGAAAAGTGGAATTGTGGACATAAAATAACTGTGTAAAAATACAAATATTAGATAGAGGATCATGCAATGTGGAAACGAGTATTACTGAGTTCCCCATCAGGAACACATATACTAATTTTTAAAACATGGAGAGACCTTTAAATCAATCATGAGAGATTCAGAGATGGTCTGGGATATCAAATTAGATAAATTTGCAGTGAGAGAGGTCAGTAAACAAAGGCCAGAGCTATTTGGAACCCAGATAAATAAATAGCATATCACAAGCCCATAAAATAATGGGCTTTCTTTGTATAACCTTATATAAGGTTTGTATAACAAAATGTAGATTAAATTAAAAGATCCACAAGAAAGCTGAAAAAGTATTTTGAGAAACAGAGCTATTGATTTATACCACTGATTAACAGATTAAAAACACTAAGAATGTAGACCTCAACTAAACAATAATTTACCCTACACCTGAATAACTGACCATAAATATTTTAAGGGTATGTAACCAAGAAAAAAAGAAAAGTGATTTATCTGGCAATTAGGAGGACAAATTGGTAAATACAATTGAATTATTCATTTTAGTTTGGGCAAATTAATTCGCTATACGCTCTAACTGGAGAGCTTCCCTCCTCTTCGCTGGGTCAAAGCTTAATCACTATAGACACAGTACTGTGTGCTTTGCTTTGACAAAACTGCTCCATCTATCCAAAATCTTTTTCTGCACTAGGCTCTTTTCATCTTGCTTTACCAGAAATTGAAATCACTGCAATGTGTGAAGCGCTCGCCTAAGGCCTTATCTCTAAAAATTCCTCTGATATCATACATGTGTTATTTAGAAGGAGGAGAAACATCCTGGGATCTGTTTAGAACATTAGCCCTAGTTTATTCATAAAGATTTTCAATTTCCATCTTAGAAAGGACATAGCCCCCAGGGGAAAAGTTCTGAGGAAATTAATTTCACTGGAAATATGACCTATGCTTAGCCTTGATAACACTTTACCTGGTTGAACAACATAATTTTGTAGGAATATGAAGGGCAAGCTCAGAAAATAGGTGGTGATTGAAGGATGGTACTGTTAAGTGGAAAAACTTTACAGAACTCTTAAATGTTATGTTTTAAGTTAAGAAATCTGAAAATTGGTTAAGAATGACTTTGCTATTTATGTGCTTCAAGGCTAAATTGATACACTTGTATGTGTGTTTTTAGAACTCTAATTCAAACAGGGACAATCTACAACCCAAGAGCTAAATCCTGTTTTTATAAATACCATTTTATTGGAACACATCCATGCTCATTTCTTTATGGACTGTCTATACCTGCTTTTCTCAAACAACTCTGCTACAACAACAGTTATGTGGTTGCAACAGAGAGTGCATGGTTTGCAAAGGCTAAAATTCTATCTAGCCCTTTATAGAAAATGTACATTATCCCTGCTCTGGTTCTCTGGGATGCTAATAGGTATTACCTGATCAAAAAGTTTGGGAAATATTTGGTTAAGTAAAATTAAGTTTTTTCTGTAAGATTTCTCAGAGTCTTTAACACACTAATACTCAAGGGGAGAATTCAACATCTCACAAACTAATTCGAGACCACAATTTATTTTCATGGAAAATCTTGAAGGATCTGTTTTCTGTAGAATATGCTTAAGAGAATGCTTAACAAACAAAAGACACACTAATAGAGTATTCACTAACTATTAAACATTAGAGATTCAAAGATGTGTAAAATACCATCTTTACTCTCAAAAACCTTGCTGCCTATTGAAGATCCAAATATTAAAAACAAATAATTGCAGTATAGTTCAGGAAGTGATAAACTAGGGCATACATAATGATCAATCATTATTAGTTCAAAGAAAAGAAAAATCAACTTTGATTATGGTGGATAGAAGCTGGAAATCAGACGGAAGGTACAGAGGAGAATATTTTTGAACCATGTTTTGAACAAGGTATAAAAATTTTCCATGCAGAAAGTATAGAGAATGTCATCTCAGACAGAGAGACCAACATCTCTATAAAGTAGAATTTTGGTTTTGGAAACTATAGGCAATTTGTCTTTGAGAGGTCAAGAAGATATTTGGTTAAAAAAGTCAGCAAAATTCATCTCCCTAATCTTGAATGACATATAAAGGATCTATAACAAACAGGATTAGTGACCAAATTAGAGAAAGAGATTACATACCATCTGTTTTGGCACCACACAAAATGATACTATCAGCAATACTTCTATTTCCCACAAGAACAAGTTTGAAAATCAAAATGTAATATGAAATTCAGAAAGAACAGGGAAAGTTTTAGGCGACAATTTACGTTGTAGATTCCTTTGTGTGGCAATTTTCAACTTCTCTTTTGGATAAGGAATGGAAAAATGAGTTTAATATATGGGTGCACCAGGAAAAGAGGTAATTTGGACTTTAGTGATAGAACACAGGGGCACCTGGGTATCTCAACTGGTTAAGAGTATGATTCTTGGTTTTGGTTCAGGTCATAATTTTGCACGGATCAAGTCCCGTGTCTGGCTCCTTGCTGACAGCACAGAGTCTGCTTGGGATTCTCTTTTCCTTTCTCTCTGCCCCTCCCTCCATTCTCAAAATAAATAAACAAATAAACTTTAAAAAAAGATAGCATAGATTTCCTGGGGGAGAAATTCTTCCAATCTGCCTGACAAGCTACAGATTTCCACACAATGTTAGCCTGAATCCATTTGGAGGCCCAACCAACAAAAATTCCTGGCACAAAACCTGGCATGACACAAAGGTAGAGGTAAAGAAAATATAAAATAAAAAAGATTTCTTAGAAACCACAGACAAGCTAAAGACCCATAGACTCCTAATACACAGTTGGTTATTAGTGTACTTGACATTTTTTTTCAGGATGATGACAAGGATTCTGTTAAAGGTGGCTATGGTAAGTTCCAAAAACAATAACAGGTATCTTTTCCTGTTCATAATTTTAAAATCCTGCCTTAATTTTCAAAATATTGCCTCTCCTTTTTCATTAATTTTTCCCCTGGTAACCTTCCAACCTATCTCTAACTATTCCCTAAAGCATCCACTTTTCTCCCTTTGTCTTAAAAGAATAAATGATGTTGCTCCTTTCCAAAGCTGGTTTTTCAATGTTACTTTTGATTTCATTTAACATCCACAATTTGCCTCATAAATTCTCTTTTTTCATCACCTTCGCTCCTGTCTTCCCTGTTGGCTTCTTTCTTAATCTACAAATATACTAAATGTTCTTCTTTTCATTCCTATGAATACTCATAGAAGTAATTCTTCCTCAATTCCTCTATCCTTCATTGTTAACTTTCACTTTATATAGATTGTATACTTTCTATCTACACCACTTCACTGAAACTTACTTAAAAATCACAAATAGTACCATTGGCTAATCTCACAACATTGACTCTTTTCCTATCTTGCTTTACCACAAGCATTTGACAATATTAAACTTAGTTTCCTTAGTGAAATTCTTGTCTCCTCTGGCTCTAGTGGCTTCAAACCTCTTTCTCCTGTTTGTTTTCTTACTTCTCCTCCCACCAAGTACATCATGTGTATCTTACAACTCTGGCCTTTATTCTCTCACATGGCCTATCATACCACCACCCAAATTAGACAGAGAGTCCCCAACAAAATCAACCCACAGAGGTGACACCAAGATGTATAATAATTAAAATAGCAAAAAAGTAGTGACAGAGAATTTTAAAAGCAGCAAAATAGAAGAAAACAGTTATTTACAAGGGATACCTCATAAGACTATCAGAGATTTTTCAGCAGAATCTTTGCAGGCCAAAAGAGAATGGCATGATATATTCAAACTGTCAAAAGAAAAAAAATTTCCAACCAGCAAGGTTATTATTCAGAATAGAAGGAGAGATAAAGAATTTCTCAGTTAACAAACATTAAAGGAATCCATGACCACTAAACCAGCCCTACAAGAAATGTTAAAGGGGACTCTACGTAGAAAAGAAAGGCCATAAACATGAGTAAGAAAAGAAGTAAGCACAAAAGCAGTAAGATTATGTATAAAAATCAGTCAAGGATTAAAAAAATAAAAGGTTATAAAGTATGACACCACATGCCTAAAATGTGGTGGAAAGGAGTAAAAAAATTAGTGCTTTTAGAGTGGATTCAAACTCAAGGCGCCTGTGTGGCTCAGTCAGTTGAGCATCTGACTTTGGCTCAGGTCATGATCTCATGGTTCATGAGTTCAAGCTCCACGTCTGGGTCTGTGCTGACAGTTCAGAGCCTGATGCCTGCTTCAGATTCTGTGTCTCCCTCTCTCTTGGCTCCTCTCTCACTGACGCTCTGTCTCTCTCTCAAAAATAAATAAACATTAAAAATAATTAAAGGAGTGCCCGGGTGGCTCAGTTGTTTGGGCGTCTGACATCGGGTCAGGTCATGATCTCACAGTTCGTGAGTTCAAGCTCTGTGTTTGGGCTCTGTGCTGGCAGCTCAGAGCCTGGAGCATGCTTCAGATTCTGTGTCTCCCTCTCTCTCTCTCTCTCTTCCCTCCCCTGCTCATGCTCTGTTTCGTCTCTCTCAAAAATAAACATTAAAAAATTTTTAATTAAAAAAATAACTTAAGTGACCATTAACTCAATATAGACTGCAATATACATAAGATGATATATACAGACCTAATGGTAAACACAGATTAAAAAAAACAATAATTATTATAAAATAATAGAGAAAAGAATCCAAGTATGTCACTAAAGAAAGTCAGCAGACTGTGAGAGAAGAGAGCAAGAAAAGAAGGGAACAGAGAAGAATTACAAAAACAACCATAAAAAAATAACAAAATGGCAATAAATACATATCTATCAATAATTACTTTGAATGTAAATGGACTAAAAGCTCCAATCAAAAATATAAGGTAGGGTAGCAGAAAAGATAAAAAAGCAAGACTCATCTATATGTTGCCTAAAAGAGACTCTACAAGACCTAAAGACACATGCAGATTAAAAACAAAGGGATGGAAAAGCATTTATCATGCAAATTAGAGTGAAAAGAAAGCTGGGGTAGCAATACTTATATTGGACAAAGTAGACTTTAAAGGAAAGACTAAGAAGAGATGAAAAAGGACTCCATATGATCATAAGAGGAACAATCCAACAAGATAGAGCAATTGTAAACATTTATGTAGCCAACATGAGAGCACCCAAATACAAAAACCAGCTAACAACAACCATAAAATAAATAATCAATAGTAATTCAATAATAGTAGGGTACTTTAACACTCCTCTTAAACTGATGGATATATTATCGAAACAGAAAAGCAACAAGGAAACAGTGGCTTTTAACAACACACTGGACCAGCTGCACTTAATAAAAATATTCAGAACATTCCATTCTAAAACAGCAGAACATATTATTTTCAAGTGCACATGGAACATTCTCCAGAATAGATCATATATTAGGCCACAAAACAAGTCTCAGTAAATTTAAGAAGACTGAGGTTATACCATGCACCTTTTCTGATTACAACACTATGAAACTAGAAACCAACCATCAGGAAAAATATGCCAAGTACACATATACACACAATGTACACACATATACATAGAGGTTAAGTAACATGCTACTAAGAAATAAATGGGTCAACCAAGAAATCAAAGAGGAAATTAAAAAATACAGAGGGAGACAAATTAAAATGAAAATGCAACAGTCCAAAAATCTTTGGGATGCAGTAAAGTCAGTTCTAAAGGAAAATTTATAGCAATACAGGACTATATCAAGAAACAAGACAAATCCCAAATAAATAATCTAACTTTATACCTAGAATAAAGAAACTAGAAAAAGAAGAATAAAGAAAGTCCAAAGTGAGCAGAAGGAGAGAAATAAGAAGGATCATGGCAAAAATAAATGAAATAAAGTGTAGCCACTCACTGAAGAAAATGTTCTCAGACAATTAGATTGAGCGGAAGTACACGGCTGCCTCTGCCAATGAAACAGCCGCAGCAGTAAATTGCACGTAGCCTTTGTTTCATATTTCATTAGATAGAAGTATCAAAGAATATCAAAGCAAGGAAAGAGAGCACGAAGGATCTTTAGACATTAGCCAGACATATGTCTGGTGGCTATGTGAAGGCATGAAGGGAGTGCGTGTGGTTTCAAGGAATGTCAGGGAATTATAGCAGGTATTGTGTCTAAACTGTCCTTTGGGGGATCATGGGACTCTGATCTCATAATGTTATCATGTTCTACAGCCTTGAGACCAGAAAACATCTCTGACATTTCAGCAATTACCTCATTCACCCTTCAGGATTTACAATATACTCTCCAGAAATAACTCCACAATAGAGACTTTAAAAACAATAGAAAATATCAATGAAACCAAGAATTGCCTCCTTGAAAAGATCAACAAAACTGATAAACTTTTAACCAGGCTCATCAAGAAAAAAATAGAGAGGACTCAAATAATTTCATAAATGAAAAAGTAGCAAAAGTTGACACAATCAAAATACAAAGGATTATAAGATTACTATGAAAAATTATATTCCAAAATGTTGGGCAACCTAGAAGAAATGGATAAATGTCTAGACACATATAACCCACCAAAACAGAATCAGGAATAAATACAAAATTTGAACAGACTGATTACCAACAATGAAATTGAATCAGTAATCAAAAAACTCCCAACAGGGGTGCCTGGGTGGCTCAGTCAGTTGAGCATCTGACTCAATTTCAGCTCATGTCATGATCTCATGGATCCTGAGATGGAGCCTG
Organism: Hyaena hyaena; assembly: GCF_003009895.1. Taxonomy (NCBI): domain Eukaryota; kingdom Metazoa; phylum Chordata; class Mammalia; order Carnivora; family Hyaenidae; genus Hyaena; species Hyaena hyaena. The sequence continues at coordinate 22,164 of NW_024082663.1, forward strand.
CATTAGGCTCTGCTCTAACAGTGCCGTGACTGCTTGAGATTCTCTCTCTCTCTCTCTCTCTCTCTCTCTCTCAATCTCTCCCACTCAATGCTCTCCCTCTCTCTGAAAATAAATAAACTTAAAAAATATTTTAAAAAATTTAAAAGACCTCAAATAGTGAAAGCAATCTTGAAAAAGAAGAACATAACTGGAGGTATCATAACCCCAGATTTCAAGATATTCTATAACAGACACATGAAAAGATGCTCAACATCACTGATTCATCAGGGAAACACAAACCAAAACTACAGTAAACTATCACATCACTCCTGTCAGAATGGCTAAAACAAAAAACACAAGAAACAACAGGTATTGGCAAGGATGTAGGGAAAGGGGAATCCTCTTGCACTGTTGGTGGGAATGCAGACTGGTGCAGCTACTCTGAAAAACAGTATGGAGATTTCCCAAAAAGTTAAAACTATAACTACCCTATTGATGGAAGGAGGAGAGTGGGAGATGGGCTAGATGGGTATTAAGGCGGGCACTTGTTATGATGAGCACTGGGTGTTGTATGTAAGTGATGAATCACTGAATTCTACTCCTGAACCAATACTGCACTGTATGTTAACTGACTAAAATTTAAATATAAAAAGAAATAGAACTACCCTATGAACAGCAATTGTACTATTAGGTATTTTCCCAAAGAATGCAGAAATGCTAATTCAAAGGGATACATTCACCCTGATGTTTATAGCAGCATATCTACAATAGTCAAATTATGGAAATAGCCCAAGTGTCCATGAGATGGGATATATGTGTGTGTGTATATATACATATACACAATGGAATATTTACTCAGCCATAGAAAGGAATGAAATCCATTTGCAACATGGATGGAGCTAGAGAGTATTATGCTAAGTGACTAAGTCAGTCAGAGAAAGACAAATAATTTCACTTTCATAAGATTTCACTCTTATGTAGTATTTAAGAAACAAAATAGATGAACAAAGAAAGAAAAGACAAAAAACAGAGTCTTAAGTACAAAGAACAAATTGGTGATTGTCAGAAGGAAGTGGGTGGGGGGATGGGTGAAATAGAAGGGATTAAGAGTACACTTACTATGATGAGCATTGAGGAATGTATAGAAATGTTAAATTATCATACTGTACACCAGAAACTAATATAATACTGTATGTTAACTGTATTCAAATAAAAAATAAATAGTAAATAAAATTTAAAAAATTTAAGGCCCATGTATATGAAATGTATTCTTCTGTAACATTTCTGCTATGATATGCACTTCATTTGGCTAGTGAACATGTCTTCCCACCTAGACTCTTATTTTCTTGAGGCAAGTTGCACTTTTATTTTTATCCTATCCTCCCTCTTCCTAACCCAAAACACCTAACTTGTATGTTTTATATGTATAAAAATATGGCCTGTTGATAAATGTTATCATCTTTATTTTATAGATTCATACCAACAAGAATATTTAGTATGACTCTATACCTTAGAAAACCTATGCAGCTTAGCTAGTGTTCAATTACTTTATCAAAGGGTGAATGAGTCAAACTCAGTACAGTGCCTTAGGTAGAAATAATGTGATTTTTGGAAGACAACAAAGAAGATTGTTATGTAAATAGATATATGATCTTTTATGTCAATACCTGACATCTCTTTATTTTCAGGATATGTTTTAATGCAATAATGTATTAACATACATACACTCTTTCTTTTTTAAAAAAATATTTTTATTTTTATTTCTAGGAGAGAGAGAGAAAGAGACAGCATGAGCAGTGGAGGGTCAGAGAGAGAGGGAGACACAGACTCTGAAATAGGCTCCAGGCTCTGAGCTGGCAGCACAGAGCCTGATGCGGGGCTCGAACCCACAAACAGCGAGATCATGACCTAAGCGAAAGTCGGACGCTTAACCGACTAAGCCACCCAGGCACCCCATATATATACTCTTTCTTGCATCGTAGTTTCAATTTTAATAAAAATAATTATTGTTCATACTTATTTTAGAGCTCTTATTGTCACATCTTTTGTTCATGTTCTGTCCTAATTTATACATCGAAGGTAAACCCATTATTGTGAAGAGTTAAAGAATATTAACAATGTTATGATTCTAAAAATACTACGCTCACATTTTAGACCTTTTGGAATATGCAAAAAGTAAAACAAAATAGAGATCTTCCATATTTACATTGCCAATGAGATCATCACTCCTAGTAACTTAATGTGTTATTAGCATCCTGTTTTTCATCTACATACAACAAAACTGAGATCACCACATATGCAATTTTATATACTGGTTTTTATTCACTTAATATTATATCCTAGCATGTCCTGATGCCTTTAAATATTTTATAAACAGCGTCTTAATGCCTCAGAGCATTCTACCATGGATGCATCATATTTTATTCAACTATTTTTCTATTTTGGTGTTTTAAATTACTTTCCATTATACTATTACAAATAACGCTGTGATGAATATCTTTGTACATAAATCCTAATTTATGCTTCAGATTGTGGACTTATAAAATCATAACTTCATATTTTGATTCTGCTTGTTTACGACTTCATTTCAAACCACAGTTTATATAGGTCATTAGAGTATTTAATAATAAATCTTAAGAGTAAAAGCACTTGAAATCATAAAATATTGGGTGAAGCAATCCACTTTGGTGTCAGTGGAAAGAGGGTTGCAGAATTTTATAAATTAGATACCACAAAGATGCCAAAAAGAGAGCATTAGCAGCCTGGGTTGAAGGTCCTGTTTCTGTTAGATCTATACAGGCTCTGTACCTTGTCATTACAAAATTGAATTTGTCTAGATAGTTTATTGAGAAGGGCAGAAAGAGATTTTCTTTAATAGTCTGCTTTTAAACCAGAGGATTCTTTGTCACCACCAATGGAATATAACAATTGTCCTTGAGGCTATGAATACTGTAAATCTGGTTTTACATATCTGTTGTAAGAAACTGAATTTACTCACTATGTTTGTTAAAGTGAATTGTATTTATTAATATATATTGCTGTAGGCAATGGAATTTTCTTCCCTAAGTTGTAATACACACACAGCACAAAAATGATTTACTAACACACTAGGACGTTGCTAATTTTATTCTGTAACTTAACCAAATTGTGTAAATTCACTGATAATTACAATCTTTGTCTTTTGCTTGCTCTCTACATTTTGTTTGAGAAAAATTAATTACTCCAACAACAAAAATTGTTTCTTCATCAAGACATACTCCTAAGAAATGAAATTAATAGAAAGTCCTATGAAATGTCAAGCCTCTTAATACTTTTTGCCAAAGAGATAATCTAAAACTTTATTTATTCAAAAAATTCACATTGAGCATGGATAATGCCAGGCACTTCACAGGTGGCTAGGGTCACAGTGTCTAAGAGCAAAATATTTGTTCCAAATCATATTCCCAATAACCATGGATGAGGGCTTCCATGGGATTGTGCCTTTGCCAACACTGAGTATCATTGTTTTAAATCTTGATTTTATTTACCAAATAAAGCATATTATTTTATTAATTTATCTATTATTACTACAGATGCTAAAATTCTAATTATAATATTTTCCTTTTCATTTACTTATTTTTCTATTGGAGCTTTTAATATAATTTAGCCATGGGCAGATTATGCATTAGGACTATCTATTCTTTGTCTATATTATTTAGGATAAATACAGTTAATATCAAATATATACATTATATGTTTTACATATGGAAGAGTTATCTCCATCTATTGCTTTTCCTTTATGATTTTTCCATTGTTTTATGATTAGAAATATTTTCATACCCCAAGATCAGATATATATTTATTCATACTTTCTTCTCTTTCCCTTGTTTTTATCTCATACTAAATCTCTAATCCCTCTGAAAGTTAACTTTGGTGGATAGTATAAGATAAAGAGCTAGACTTATTTATTATCAAGTTTCTAATGAGCTGACTACAAATCAACTTAACATTTTTATATCTCACAACCAACTTTGCTACTTTTTTTGGTATGTCTATCAATTGCAATGTAGATATTATAGATATATTAATATTTGTTCTCAGTGTAACAAAACAAAGGCTTTTACCTCCATGATAGATTGTATATTAATTTTAAATTCCATTATTGACCATTCTCTGTTCACAAAGTAGTTCCCACCAGAAAGAAGATGATTACTGACTTTTTGTCAAATTTGCAAGTATTAAGGAATTAGTAATGCTGCTCTATTTCAGTCCTAAATACATCTAAGTTAAGATGTAATTCTAATTACATCTTAGTTAAGATGTAAGTCTAATTACATTAGACCGAAAAGAGAGTTACCATGGTAGTATTTTTTCTCCTACTGTATCACTTTCCATGGCATAGCACTTGCTCACACCCAATCAAAACAGGCAAAATAATGCTATAAATTTTGGTCATCAAAATGCAAAAATTGTAACTTTCTTTAATTTTTCAATAATAGATGTAATTTCTAGGTAAGGCCTCTAATGAATCAGATAGTAGTAGCCTCAATCAGTTCTCTCCTCACCCATCCTCTCCTTCCTAAAGTTTACCTCTATGTTATATTTGTGAATAGTTTTGAAGCATGTAGGATGGGCCAAGTTTGGAGTGAAGGTAGGGGGTGGAATTTTGCCCTTCTCAGTACATGCTGTCATCCTAGTACCAAGCATCATCCAGTCTGGTAAAAATGTAGTTCACTATGTCATCTTTTGCTCCACTAAAGGGACTCAAATAGAGAGACTCTCCTTTTTATATCTTTGCCATCTTGGCTCATGGATTATTCTGTTGGCTCCATGACTAGCTGGGCCACTGTACTCAGTTATTCTCCCTGGCTCTTCAGTTCATTCTGCTGCCCCAGCACTACTCTGGGTTAATGGTATTCTGTGAGCTACCCACATGGAAGACAACATGAACAGCACCCTCAGCAGATGCATAATGTAGTAGATCTGAATACACATATCATCATTCCATCTCTACTCTAAAGTGCTTTATTTGTAAGTCTCCACTACTCTAAAATTTCCAAACCTTTTAGTCCCAATCATGCCTCAAAACATACACACACACACACACCAAATAGAATATGGGAAAAATGGGATGGCAGAAATTTCATTCTTTACAAGTTAAAACTCTACCAGCCTTTATTTACACAATGCTTCCTTCTGTCTTTTTCTAGGTCTGCCAAATTTCCAGGACCTTTGTCTACATTTGGGAGTGAGAAACATAAGTCTCACTTAGTAGGGATTCTCCTAAATCCTGAATTTTCTTAGGTAGGTTTTTCAACCCACAAAGGCCTTTTTATTTTCACTATTACCGGTGTAAAAGTTCTAATTAATTTTTTTTATTGATGTTTCAGCCTAAGGAAGATCAGAAGTGATCATTTTCCTTTATTCTCACTTTCATTTGTTTGTATCTCCAGTCCTGTTCAGTCATATAAAGCAGAATTAAAAAAAAATAAAGATGACCAACAAATCAGGATGAAGGCCAAGGAGGAGAGGTAAAATCCAAAAGATGGCACAGAGGAGAGGAGTTTAAGAAACCAAAGGGACAGAGGAATAAATACTGAAGGGAAAGGAAAGTCCCTGAAGAGGGGAGAGACTCCCAGACAGATCCAAAACTGCTTTATTCCTAGAATTAAGAAAGATCCTTTTGAGAATAGATCCCTGAGAAGTAGAGAAGACAAGATCAATAGAGTCGAGCAGCATACTTCCCCACTAAAAGAAAGTCTGTGTGAATTAAAACAAGCAACTTAAGGTTCACACTGAAAACAAGTGTCCAGTGCTCTGGTCTTTGAATATGCACTTACATAATCGGATATGCAAGGCCTAAAGAGACCAAAGAGTCCAAATGAATTTGGAACTGATGATAAAAAGATGCCATGGAAAGGTCTGTACTTTGGGTGATATCATTAAGAAAATATACGTATAATAATTATTCTTTTTTTCTTTTTCAAATGTTTATTTAAATTCTAGTAACTTAACATATAGTGTAGGATTGGTTTCACATAGAATTTAGTGATTTATCACTTCCATATAACACCCATTGCTCAACAGGACAAGTACTCTCCTTAGTACCCATCACCTATTTAGCCCATTCTCCACCCACTTCCCGTCTAGGAGCTCTGTTTGTTCTTTATCATTAAGAGTCTCTTATGGTTTGCCTCCCTCTCTTTGTTTTCCTTCTTCTCATATGTTCATTTGTTTTGTTTCTTAAATTCCACATATGAGTGAAATCACATGGTATTTGTATTCCTCTGGTTGACTTAATTCATTTAGCATAATATACCTTAGCTCTAACCAAGTAATTATTCCTAGATGAACATTTAGTAAAATCAAAGAAGGAAGCTTTAATTTTCAGTTTTTGCTAAATCTTGCATCAAATTTAAAATATGCTCATACGTTATTATCAAGAAAAGAAGATTTCCTGTTTTATGCTTATACTTCTATTTTATTGTTTTGTTTTCAGAATTCATATCTTCTAGAAGTCTTACCTGAATTCCACTCACATCCAACAACATAGTTCTATGTAAATAATATTTTATAAAATTGTACAATTCCCCTTTACTTTCTGAAAAATCAGTCTTGTGACTTAAACAAGCTTTGGGCTTGTTTTTATTTATGTCTCAATATTTTCACTGTTTAAACCAGAGAGCTGATATCAAATATTAATGACAACCTAATTCAGGCATATTTAATACACCAAACTATTCCCTCTTCTAGTTCCTAGAAGTAAATGGATTCACTTTTTTGTTAGATATATTTATCAGAGTGGAGAACAAGGTTTTACTGGATATTTGTGCCCTTTTGGCAAGTACATTCTTCTCTTCCCTTCTCCCACCTTGTCACCTTCTTCCCATTCTTCACTAGGTTCTCCTCTGCATCACAGAGGATGGAAGCCTATAAACTGCATTTCCCCAAGCCCCCTGTCCCTAGTATTCTAAATGTAGTTAATGGTCTGCCAATAGGATCCATTTACTCAAGATTTGGAGAAAAAGACAGAATCACTCTGGGTTCATTTCTCTTTTCCAGCAGGAGGCATATACATGGATATCAGACTAGGCCTTTGCATTCACGTGCCTTGGGGTTGAATTGCACTGGCCCAGTGCTAAGGGATATTTCTAATCCTCCACACACCCAACCTAAACATCTAGAAATTAGTGATGAAAAATTTAGAAGGAGAAAGCTAGAATAGGAAAAATACTTCTAATGAACTGACTCAAAACAGAGACTAAGAGTTCTGCAAAAAGAGCAACTGAATTGTCCAGAAACCATACCAAAATGTAAAATAAAACTTACAGAATGTTTCTACCTCTTATGAGATTCATAAGGGCAGAAAGGCCTAAGACAAACAGGAAATTTTCTCAATTGTCCCCAGAGTGATCTGTTTCTTGAAGCAATGAGGTAAAAAAATAGAAAGTGTGCCGGGCTCGACGGCAAGATGGTGGAGAAGTAGGCAGCTCCATGCATTTCTCTTGCACCTGTCTCTCAAAGAGAGACGGCCTGAAGTCATAGGACACTGAGCCATAGGAGTTTGGGAAAAGGAAGAGACAGAGCACACTGGGAAGGCAACCTGATAAGTGTGACTACCTCAGGAAACAAGCCAAAGTACCAATGGTGGAAAGTCCCAAATACCACTATGAGTAGGGAAATAAAATACCCAAAGTCTCAATAAGAGAAACCAAGAGACACAATTCAAAGAACACTACCTGAACAGACAGGCCCTGGACAGTCATAGAGCCTTCTTTAATACAGCAGCACCTGCAGGGGCAGAATGCATAACAAGCTTTTAAAATTAACAAGAGAGAAAGCTAACCAAAAAGACAAAATGGAAGAACTCTCTTCCAAAGAAATTCCAGGAAGAAATGACAGCTAAAGAACTGCTCAAAACAGATATAAGCAACATAACTGAACAAGAATTTAGGACAATAGTCATCAAATTAATCGCTGGGCTTGCAAAAGACATGGAAGACATCAGAAAAGCTATTGCTACAAAGACTTTGGAGCTTGAAAATAGTTGTGATGAATTAAAAAATGCTGTAAATGAGGTACATAATAAAATGGAGGCACCCAATGCACGGACTGAAGAGGCAGAGAGGAGAATAGGTGAATTAGAAGACACAATTATAGAAAAAGAGGAAGCCAAGAAAAAGAGAGATAAACTGATCCAGGAGCATGAAAGGAGAGTGCGAGAACTGAGTGATACAATCAAAGGGAGCAATATCTGTATCATAGGAATTCCAGAAGAGGAATAGAGAGCGAAAGGCGCTGAAGGAGTACTTGTACAAATTATAGCAGAGAACTTTCCCAATCTGGGGAAGGAAACAGACATTGAAATCCAAGAAACACAGAGAACTCTCCTCAGACATAACTTGAATCAATCTTCTGCACGACATATCGTAGTGAAACTGGCAAAATATAAGGACAAAGAGAGAATTCTGAAAGCAGCTAGGGATAAAAGGGCCCTAACATACAAAGGGAGACCTATCAGAGTGGTTATAGACCTATCTACTGAAACTTGGCAGGCCAGAAAGGAATGGCAGGAAATCTTCAATGTGATGGACAGAAAAAATATGCAGCCAACAATCCTCTATCCAGTAAGCCTGTCATTCAGAAGGAGAGATAAAAGTCTTCCCAAATAAACAAAAATTGAAAGAATTTGTAACCACTAAGCCAGCCCTACAAGAAATCCTGAGGGGGACTCTCTGAGGGAAATGTTGCAAGGAACGCAAGATACCAGAGACAACCACAAGCATGAATCCCACAAAGGACACGATGACTCTAAACCCATATTTTTCAATAATAACACTGAATGTAAATGGGCTGAATGCTCCAATCAAAAGACCTAGGGTAGCAGAATGGATAAAAAAACAAAATCCATCTATTTGCTGTCTACAAGAAACTCATTTTAGACTGTAAGACTCCTTCAGATTAAAAGTAAGGGGATGGAGAAATGTATATCATGCTACTGGAAGTCAAAAGAAAGCTGGAGTAGCTATACTTATATCACACAAACTGGACTTTAAAGTAAAAGCAGTAACAAGAGATGAAGAAGGGCATTATATAATTAATAACAGATCTATCCATCAAGAAGAGCTAACAATTATAAATGTCTATGCACCGAATATGGAAACACCTAGATATATAAAACAATCACAAACAGAAACAATCTTGTGGATAAGAATGTGCTAATAGCAGGGGACTTTAATACTCCACTTACAGCAATGGACAGATCAACTAGACAGATAATCAATAAAGACACAATGGACTTAAATGACAGATTGGACCAGATGGATTTGACAGATATATTTAGAACTCTACATCCTGAGGCCATGGAATTCACTTCCTTCTCAAGTGCACATGGCACATTCTCCAAGATAGATCATATACTGGGACATAAAGCAGCCCTCAATAAATATAAAAGAATTGAGATCATATCATGCACACTTCATATCAGATCACAATGCTATGAAACTTGAAATCAATCACAGGAAGAAATCTGGAAAATGTCCAAAAACACGGAGGTTAAAGAATATCTTACTAAAGAACGAATGGCCAATCAGGCAATTAGAGAACAAATTTAAAAATATATGGAAACAAATGAAAATGAAAATACAACAATCCAAACTCTATGGGATGCAGCGAAGGCAGTCCTAAGAGGAAAGCACATTGCACTCCAGACCTATTTCAAGAAATTAAAAAAGCACAAGTACAAAATCTTACAGTGCACCTAAAGGAACTAGAGGGAGAGCAACAGGAGCACCCCAACCAGTAGGAGAAGAGAAATAATAAAAATCAGGGCAGAAAATAACAATATAGAAACCAAAAAAACAGTTGAACAGATCAACAAAACCAAGAGTTGTTTTTTTTAAAAAAATAAACAAAATTGACAAACCTCTAGCCAGGCTTCTCAAAAAGAAAAGAGAGAGCACTCAAAGAGACAAAATCATGAATGAAAATGGACTGATTACAACCAACTCCTCAGAAATTCAAGCAATTATCAGGGAATACTATGAAAAGTTACATGCCAACAAACTAGACAACTTAGAAGAAAAGGACAAATTCATAAACACACACTCACTACCAAAATTCACATGGGAAGAGATAGAAAATCTAAACAGACCCATAACTAGTGGGGAAATCAAATCAGTTATCGAAATACTCTCAACAAATATGAGCTCTGGGCCAGATGGCTTCCCTGGGGAATTCTACCAGATATTTAAAACAGAATTAATACCAATTCTTCTCAAGCTATTCCAAAAAATAGAAATCAAAGGAAGACTTCTGGACTCATTTGATGAAGCCAGCATCACTTGATTCCCAAGCCAGAGACCCAGCAAATAAAGAGAACTGCAGACAAATATCCTTGATGAATACAGATTAAAAAATCCTCAACAAGATACTTGCAAATCAAACCCAACAGCACATAAAAAGAATTATTCACCATGATCATGTCAGATTCATTCCTGGGTTTTGGGCTGGTTCCAATATTTGCAAATCAATCAATGTGATACATCACATCAACAAAAAAAAACCCATAAAAACCATATGATCTTTTTGATAGATGCAGAAAAAACATTCAACAAAATACAGCATCCCTTCTTAATAAAGACCCTTGAGAAAGTCGGGATAGAAGGAACTTACTTAAACATCATAAAAGCCATCTACGAGAAGCCCTCAGCTAACATCATCCTCAAGGGGGGAAATCTGAGAGCTTTCCCCCTGAGATCAGGAACATGACAGGGATGTCCACTCTCACCACTGTTGTTTAACATAGTACTGGAAGTCCCAGCATCAGCAATCAGACAACAAAAGGAAATAAAAGGCATCAGAATTGGCAAAGAAGAAGTCAAACTTTCACTTTTCGCAGACGACATGATACTCTACATAGAAAACCCGACAAACTCCTCCAGAAGCCTACTAGAACTGATCCAAGAGGGGCCCCTGGGTGGCTTAGTCGGTTAAGCGTCCGACTTTCACTTAGGTCATGATCTCGCAGTTCGTGGGTTCGAGCCCCACGTCGGGCTCTGTGCTGACTGCCAGCTCAGAGCCTGGAGCCTATTTCAGAGTCTGTATCTCCCTCTCTCTCTGACCCTCCCCTGCTCACGCTGTCTCTCTCTCTCTCTCCTATAAATAAATAAATAAATAAATAAA
>NW_024082663.1:34656-74622 GCF_003009895.1 Hyaena hyaena
CCCAAGGGATACAGGAGTGCTGATGCATAGGGACACATGTACCCCAATGTTCATAGCAGCACTCTCAACAATAGCCAAAACATGGAAAGAATCTAAGTGTCCATCAACTGACGAATAGTTCAAGAAGATGTGGTATATTTATACAATGGAATACTACATGGCAATGAGAAACAATGAAATCTGGCCATGTGTAGCAACGTGGATGGAACTAGAGGGTGTTATGCTGAGCCATATAAGTCAGGCAGAGAAGGATAGATACCATATGGTTGCACGTATAGGTGTATTAGGAGGAAGCTAACAGAGGACCATGGGGGAGAAGAAGGGTAAAAAATAGTTGGGGTGAGGGAGGGAGGAAAACCTTGAGAGACTCTTGAATGCTGAGAACAAACTGAGAGCTCATGGGGGTGGGGTGGAGGGAAGGGAGGTAATGGGCACTTGTGAGGGCACTTGTTGGGATGAGCACTGGGTCTTATATGGAAACCAACTTGACAATAAACTATTTAAGAAAAAAAATAAATAAAAATGAAAAGATAAAGTGGGAATAGTCAGAGAATTGCTACTCCTTCAAATTGTAACTTGGGTTATATTCCCTAGAAACAGAGCTTTAGACAGCAATACTTGTGCAAGAAATTTTTTTTGAAGAATGAAATGAAGATGGAACAGAGGAAGTAAATAAGCAAAGATGTGGTTCCAGTTGAAGTCTAACCTTCATCTGATCCCAGGAGATTCATGAATGGATTCAGAGTTTTCTACCTGAAAGAAATGGCACTGGGCTTGGCTGAAAAAGTTAGCTAGCATTTGGGAGATGAATCTACCTATCTGGTAATGAGACCTGAAGGGGCACCAAAATCTACTGCAAACCCTATGGCAGAGCTGTCTTTTGCTCATATGCAAAAGACATGTACACCTGTATTCATTAACACTCAACCAGGCTGCAATCTGTTTTATCACAGAAGACATTTCATGCTTAGAATACTAATGTCAGGATACTACTGTTGCTAGTTCTGTTCAACTCTCCTGAAATAAGTTATTTTTAAGAAGCTGATAAGATTCGGATGCTTTTTGACAAACCAAAGGAATAGATGCCACCAAAGTTATGTTTTATACAGTTGCACACATTCAATCCAATACAAAGTGAGAGAATAAAATTAATCTTTAAAAGAAAGTCAGGGAAATATACTTTACTATAAAAAATATTTCTACAAGGTATACTAGTTCTCATGAGGTGGAAGGGAGAGATGCTGAGGGAATAACCAAACTATCTTCTCTATTTCTTCTTACTAAAAGATGTCAAAACCAGGTGAAACAAGAATGTAGAAGGGTTGACTTTAATTGGCATAGATGATCTCTATTGCAAAAGATTTAACTAGTGCTATGTAACTTCAAATCAAGTCTGTAAGTATATTGCTGTGTTATACTGAGAGATATCAACCTCAAAACTGGGTACCTGATATGATTATGTCAATTTAATAATTGAGTAGGAAATGTGTCTTCTATCTCTTCCTTTGATGCAGTTGATAGTCTTCATTAAGCTCCTGTAAAACTGTTTTTTCTAATAGTTGTGTTAATGTTAATAAAGGCTGAGTCATTCTCATTCATTCTTTTTTATAATATTTTTTCAAGTAAGAAATTTAAAATAGCAAAAATTTGCCCCTGACTCATTGATACCCTAAGCATGTCTTTAACATTCCTGTAGGATGGCCCCATAGGAAGGGAGCGGTGGAGGGGCACAGTGTCCACTTAGCACAGCAAAGGATGAGAAGAGAGGAATCAGTCTGGTCGCAATTCATATGGAGATGATGCACCATGAAAAGGAGGAAGGAAGGAGAAAAGTCCACATATGTTGGCATTGCAGGAAAGCTTTGAGGCAACAATTGAGAGCAGGGGTTAACAGAGGAGAGGCACAGCACAGCTGCTGAGGTGTGGGAGGGAGAGAAGAAAAGGGATTTAAATATATGTAGCTGCAGGTAAAAAATTAAACCCTCTTCTGAGTTCTTAGAGGAACAGAAATAAAGTTTGGAATTATATTTAACTACTTCATCTACTGGACTGTCTTTCTTTTGGGAGACAGAATTATTTTTTTCATGTATTCATTCAATCAGCCAATAGTCATTTACCCAACAAAATATACTGAGCACCTGTTAATGCCAAGCTCTTTTCTAGGCACTGGAGATACAATGATAAAACAAAAACAAAAATCCCCTAGCCTATGGAGTTAACACCTTAGGGAAGAGACACAGACAATACATGAATCACAAATCACTGAAGGCCTATATAGTATGTCAGTCGGTTATTAAATTGATGATACTGTAGAGAAGTAGTAGACCATATATTATAGTACGTACTACTATAGAAAAAAGCAAAGCACGAAGGAGTATAGGAAGCACTGGGAAGGTTGCAAAGTCAAATAGCATATTAAGGAAAGCCTCTAAAGGAGGCTTCTTTGAACAAAGTTCTGAAGAAAGTGAGTTAGCTAACTGGATAAGTTGGAGAAGAGCATTCCAGATGGAGAGAACAAGTGTCAAGGCCCTAAGATTAGGGCATGCCTGGAATATTGTGCTACAGGTAAGATTTTCTTCCTGCTTTTAGTTATACACATTTGTCTTCTTGTTAATAGTACTGACAGATACAATGTTGCTGACTGTTCGTGAAATGGACTACTATCCATTGATTATGTATTTCAAATAAATTTATTTCATTGATTAATCATTTTAAAAATAGAATAAATTAGATGAGAAAATAAGAATACCAAAGCATATTTAATTGAGAGCTTTATTTCAATAGTGTATACGTTTGTGTTCTTGTTGGAGAGAGCATGAATATGAGTATAATGGGTTGTAATGTAAAATATACATCTTACTATGTATCTTAGTCAAAAATATCTGAGAAATACAGAACTAGCCTGACTTTCTCTTCTAGGACTTAAAATTCTTACTTTTGTATCTATATTCAGAGAAGTTATTTCAACGGAAGTGGAAGTCATCCAAAAGTAGGAAAAGTGGGACATTTAAAAATCATTTAGGATGCACTGCCCTCCACACAAAAATTCTTATACCTCTTCATCCTGATAAAGATCTCTTTAGTGATCCATCACAAATATTGGAATCAATTTGTCACATCCGCCCTCTAAGTAGAGGCTTTACCACTTTATGTAGTCATAGTGCCCACTGGGCTAAATCTAGCTTCCTTTTAACAAATATAATTGCAGTGAAAGTCTGAGCTCTCAGACTCAAGGTCATGATCTAGACACTATCACAGAGAATAATGAGCATTACTTCTGATAAACAGGGCTGGAAGGGCTATCCTTGCCTAATCTCTCTGAATGCACACCTGTACAACATATAGTCTTTCACCTATGACTGTCCACATCCAAAGAATTAAAAAGGTCTCAATCCCTGCATAGGTTTCTATTTTGGGAGAAGGGGGAGTATTGAAAAGACCTATGTGCACAGAAATATTGCACTTGCTTTACTTTATGTTGTTTATCCTGAAATTTCACTTACAAGTCCATTTGTTGTCTCTAGAAAAATTAACAACAATATTTACACTCTAAATTGTCCCTTAATTCTTTGCTATAAGATAAAAATGTCCATCCTACTTGACCTAGTACCTGTGCTTCTTATGAAACCTTACCTACTACCAGCATCACAAAATTTGTGTTAACAATTCAATTTTATTTCTGCTTTTCTGTTGGTGTATTACTACCTTTTAACTAGGTAGAAATTTTCAATGACAGTTTTTTTAGCTCTAAAGAGATATTTTTTATTAGCAAAACAGGTAGTAGTATCTTGTGCATAGTCATACATCCTTAAACCACAAGCTCTAGTACAGCATTTTCTTTATACAATTCTGTAATGTAAAAGACTTTTTACAATGTTATATATTATCAGTCACCATATATAGGACTAACATCTGTCTAGTTCTTCATGCTTTCCAAAAGTGTTTTTAAAATATTAAGTAATTACTCATATCATATTGTACTATGTAAAGGGCAAAATCATGAGTCCATGACTGGTGGGACTGCTCTATCCCACAAATACAATTTCATCTGCACTGTCAATCCCACATTGTGGCTATATTAGTACTGGAAGAAAAACATCCCCAAACATGCTTTACTAACACGTCAATTACAGCATCATAGAATGCCACTGGCATTGCAAATAATTGTCAGCTAATGTGTGTTTGCATAGTTTGATTGAGCAATCCTACTAAGATTGAATATTTCATTACTTTCTATTATGTGTAGCATTAAATAATACTCATATACAATTTTATAATCTAAATCTAGAAAAGAAATAGGAGAAACAGATTAAGATTCACATACTAAAAAACAAGTATCACATGTATATGTAGAGATAAGTCTTTCCTCTACCAGCTAATTGCATTAAATAAATTTTGACTATGAGAAAAGATTAGGAATAAAAGCCTACATAGAAAAATCAATAATACTACGTGTATTAAACTACTCACTAAATTTTATGACCATGTGTGTGAAGCATTTATTTATTGTTTTATCCATTCAATGAAGCAAACGATAAATGGTTTTTGGTTAGACTACTTTGTCACTAAATTAAATGGAGATTTATGTTTGAGGAGTCATATTTGCACTTATATTCAAAAAAAAATCTTCGTAAACACATTTCTCCAGTATTGTACATTCAGTTATTCACTATTAGAGACCTTATTTCTAAACAAGCAAATAGAATAAAAGAAAGGCTGCAGGGCATTTTGAATTAAATTTTTTTTTAATTTTTAAATTTATTTTTGATACAGAGAGAAAGCAAGCATGAGAGGGGAAAGGGCAGAGAGAGAGGGAGACACGGAATCCAAAGCAGGCTCCAGGCTCTGAGCTGTCAGCACAGAGCCCAACACTGGGCTCAAACTTATGAACCACGAGATCATGACCTGAGCTGAAGTCGGACACTTACCCAGGTGCCTGTAAATACGTTCGAATATGAAATTGTGGCATAGATTTCCCAATAAATGTAATATGTTTTATAGAAAAAGTATGTGTTTTATCACACTGAAATTATTTGCTTATAATTTTAAATTAATCATGGAAAGATTTTCAGAGTTTTACTTTAAAAATAAAATGGAAAAAATAAGGAACAACAGGACACACCCAGTATCTAGAAAGAAAACAGAATTATAATATAACATTCTCCCATATAATGCCCTTAAAAGTATGATGTTTGCTTGATATTGTCACTGCCAGAGGGAAAGTATACAAATTTTCTATTCTTAAATTTTCTCTCTACTTTTAAAAATAAAATCCATCTGGCCTCCTTAGGGAACCAGACTGCCTACCCATCCTCTAATGTTTTTATCCAAATAAACACATATTTTAATGAGATTATATAGTGCTACAAACATCTGGCCTCAGACTGTAATATAGATTTCAAATTTCAAAGAAATAGAGGAAGTTATGTAATGTACAATCAAAACTCACTGACTCATAAGCAGATTTTTTTTTACTAGGCACTGTCCTAACTCAGTGGAAGTCATTATTCTCCTGTCAACCAAGTCCTGATGAAACCGTCTTCTTACAAAGGCAAGCAGATAGTCTGGAGAGTGGGACGACTGAAGAGATCTTTCCTCCTCACCCTGCCCCACAGGCACACACAAATGCAAGTTTCTTCGGTTCTTCTAGGAAGAGAATCTATCCTATTTGCTTTCATTAAAAACAAAAACAAAAACAAAAGCCTACTTCCTTCTGGAAAATATAAAATGTAAGTAATTCCCACTCATTCCTGGCCTCTAAGGAGGTAAGGATACACAAGGGACTGTGATATTAAGATTAAACTGTGTTCACAAAGGCTATACCAATTGATTACCAAATTTCAAAGTCTTAGAACACAGTAAAATAAAAGTTAAGAATAAAAGGCTTCTACACCAAACATATAGTGTCTCATTGGTAATTCAACAAGAACTTCAGTAACTTACTATACATGAAGCTCAAGGTTATTAGTAGCATTTTTTCACTGAATGTTACAGTAGAAATATTAAGTATGTATCAGGCTGAATCTGCACAGACTCCATAAAATATCCTGGAAGTTAGATTTTTAAATCTATCTCTTAAGCCAACTGATTTATTTAACAGTTGTTTCTAACTTAATGAAAGAACAGTGATACAATTTGGAACTATTCTAAGTCTCAAATTCATCATAAATGGGAATATTTTGATGTGGAAAGTATAACATCAATTATCACACTTAGAAAGATATGACATATGTTGTTCAATATTGCAATGGTGATAGGTATACGCTGTGCAATTGCCTGCCTGGGTTCAATCCTCATGCCTCATTTACTAAGTACAAAGCCTTGGGCAGAGCTTTTCTCTTCTCAGGGTCTCAGGTTTCTTATCTAAAAGGTGTGGATAATAACAACTACCTCATAAAGGAGTTGTGAATATTAAAATAGTTGACGTGATCCTTGATTTCCCATTTTTCTCATCCCTTGTGCACTTGATCACAAGGTCCTATTTGTCTTCTTCTGAACAAACGACAAGCCTTTCCACTTCCCTTATCCTCCTCCATGCCCCCTTTTATTAAGGGCACCATCATTTTACAGATGCAAACCTAATCTCCCTGCATCTCCACCTCCAACTCATTCTCCAAAGTGATTATTTTAAAAGATTTAACCAAATCACATCCTTCCCCCTTTAAAAAGATTTTAATAGGCTCTTACTGCTCTTTAAGAAAAAACTGGAATTTCTTCTTCTTTTTTAAAAATTTAAATCCGAGGCGCCTGGGTGGCTTAGTCGGTTAAGCGTCCGACTTTCGCTTAGGTCATGATCTCGGGTTTTATGGGTTCGAGCCCCGCGTCGGGCTCTGTGCTGACTGCCAGCTCAGAGCCTGGAGCCTGTTTCGGAGTCTGTGTCTCCCTCTCTCTCTGACCCTCCCCTGCTCACGCTGTCTCTCTCTCTCCTAGAAATAAATAAAAATATATATAAAAAAATTTAAATCCAAGTTATCTACAATATAGTGTAATACTGATTTCAGGAATAGAATTTAGTGATTCATGACCTACGCATAATACCCAGTGCTCATCCCAACAAGTGACCTCCTTAATGTCCATTGCCCATTTAGCTCATGCCCCCACCCAACACCTTGCCAGCAACCCTCAGTTTGTTCTCTGTCTTTAAGAGTCTCTTATGGTTTGTCTCCCTCTCTGTTATCTTATTTTTGCCTTCCTTCCCCTATGTTTATCTGTTCTGTTTCTTAAATTCCACATGTAAGTGAAATCATATATTTGTCTTTCTCTGACTGACTTATTTAGCATAGCATAATACACTCTAGCTCCATCCACATTGTTGCAAATGGCAAGATTTCATTCTTTTTAATCACTGGATAATATTCTATTGTATTTATATATACCACATCTTCTCTATCCATTCATCAGTCGATAGACATTTGGGCTATTTCCATACTTTGGCTATTGTCCATAGTGCTGCTATAAACATTGGGGTGCATGTGCCCCTTCGAATCAGCACTCCTGTATCCTTTGGATAAATACCCAGTAGTGCAATTGCTGGGTTATAGGGTAGTTCTATTTTTAAATTTTGAGGAACCTCCATCCTATTTTCCAGGTGGCTGCACCAGTCTGCATTCTCACCAGCAGTGCAAAAGGGTTCCTTTTTCTTTACATCCTCACTGACATTTGCTGTTGCCTGAGTTGCTAATTTTAGCCATTCTGATGGGTGGGAGGTGGTATCTCATTGAGGTTTTGAATTGTATTTCCCTGTTGACGAGTGATGTTGAACATCATTTCATGTGTCTGTTGGCCATCTGGATGTCTTCTCTAGAAAACTGTCTATGCATGTCTTTTGCCCATTTCTTAACTGGATTATTTGTCTTTTAGGTGGTGAGTTTGAGAAGTTCTTTAGAGATTTTGGATACTATCCCTTTATCTGATATGTCATTTGCAAATATCTTCTCCCATTCTTTCGGTTTAGTTTTGCTGATTGTTTCCAAGAAAAACATGGACTTTCTAACAGCCAGAACATTGTCCAGCATAATTTATTCCCTCCTCATCCATCAGAGTCATTTCCTACAAGTCTGCCCTTCATTGATTCACCATCCTCTTGTCATTCCTCTCAGGTATGACATGAGGTCATAGGTCCTTCCCTGCTAGGGAAGCATATGAGATATGTCTTCCCAAGGACTGATCTCTTCTATCAGCCCTCCACATGAACATTTCCTTTTTATTCCTGCAGCATCTTTTAAATACAGCATCTCTTTATACATGCCTTCCATTACCATTCTATTTAAAGTGGCCATCCTATGTTACTCACTATCCCATTACCTTTAATACCAATTATCATAATGTTAAATTATCTTATTTATTTGTTGTTGTCATCTGGGTAGTTTCCCCAACCTCCCAGGGACAGGACATCTTCTTCATTCTTCTATGCTCTGTGCTTGGCACATAGTGGGTTCTTAACAAATAAGATGTGAATAAAGAAAATTCTTACCAGTATTTGTGACACTTGTAAATGCTCAATAAGTAGTAGCTCCTGTCTAGAGAATAATGTTTTTCATGGAAATTATGTAAATTATCATGTAAAAGAGTATATATAAATAGCTTAAGAGTATTGCTTTGGTATTCAAAAACTCACCAACTCAATGACTAAACACTGTAATAGTGGATAGCATTCAAATAGATTTTATCAGGCAATAATATACTTTGAAACCTTGGGGAAGAAAAGGTTTAATTCAATAGAGATTATTATTTAGTTTTCTCTTTGAAAACTGCAGAAATAATAGAAGAGCCTAAGTGTCCATCAACAGATGAATGGATCAAGAAGATGTGGTTTATCTATACCATGGAATACTACATGGCAATGAGAAACAATGAAATCTGGCCATGTGTAGCAACATGGATGGACCTTGAGGGTGTTATGCTGAGCGAAATAAGTCAGGCAGAGAAGGACAAATATCATATGTTTGCACGTATAGGAGGATTAGGAGGAACTTGACGGAGGAACAAGGGGGAGAAGAAGGGCGGAAATGGTGGGGGAAAGGGAGAGAGGCAAACCATGAGAGACTCTTGAATGCTGACAAAAACTGAGGACTGATGGATGTGGGGGGGAGGGGGGGATGGGCATGAAGGAGGGCACTTTGGGGATGAGCACTGAGTGTTATGTAGAAACTAATTTGACAATAAACTATTTGTAAAAAAAAAAAAAAGAAAGAAATAATAGAAGAGTGAATAGCAGATACAATCTTTGTAGCTTCTTCATGGCTATGTACATAACCCCACTGGTAAGCTCCTTATGGAAAGGCACAATACTCCACTTCACACAAGCATACACACGCACACACTTGTGCACATACACACACACGCATACAAGTTAACATGCAGCTGAGCAGATGGCAGGTGCTCAAATATTTGTTGAGTTGAATTGAATTTGATAGAAACATAACAGAGACAATGCCACAGAGAAAGGAGACAGAAGATTTATTACTGAGAACCACACACACAAATACTTGCATACTTGCACAATAGCCTGGGCCAAGGCTTTTCTGATTACTCAGTGCTTCTCACCAACTGGACAGAATTAGTTTATTGACTGAATCACAAACAATTAGTTGTTAACTAAACATCAAACTTGTAAAAATAACTATCCAGAAAAATTCCACAGGTTACCCAAGGTCTTTAGTAGTCCATCTGTATGAGATCTCTCAAAATTCAGGAAACATGTACTTTAATATAATGTGAGGTGATAGAAATGCTCTTGGATGGGAGGGAAAGATGAAAATGACAGGGAGGCTGAAAATGTGCCTAGACTTGATTGGAGCAAAAAAGAGAGATATTGTCACAGCACAGAAAAAAGAAAAATAATGAAGAGGGATTGTACCTTATAGAAACAGAATCAAGTGACTAGATAGGGAATTTGAGGTAAAACAAATTTCAATGATAGAAAACAAGAAGAGTTCAGAAAAAAGTAGACATAGAAGGCACACAAAAAAAGTTTTGGGGAAGCTTTCATCATACTTAAGTATCCAAAATATCCCCTTTAACCCTATTTCATATAATAAAAAAGAATATGCTGCAGTTTCAAGATTAAGTCTTTGATTTTTAAGAAGTTGGTAAACTTTCCTCAAAAAATTTACATTTCAAAAAAGAGATCTAGATAAATGACAATTCAGAGATCTAACAGATGGACTAAAATGTGCATTTTAGATGCAAAAGCTTTCATTGATACCTGAAAATCTCTGTACTTTATCAGAAATTTTGTAAAATAAAATATCCTATCTACACAGCATGTATGGAACTGAACAGTTTCTAACATTCCTGCAGTTTTCAAAGATCAAACCCAAACAATATCTCCATTGATTAAACCTTTTTTCTCAGGATCTCAAAGTATATTATTGCTTGATAAAATTCATTTGTAACACCTTCTCAGGTGACAATAGATGTTATATCTATTTTGCAGAATAGGAAATTGAGCCGATTTTATGAAACTTCTCTAACTTAAAGCAATGAATCAAACCAAAGAAAACAGTTATGATCTCAGACCTTAAGATCCCACTCACCAGGTGTTTTCTCTCTCTCTTACTGCCAATAGCTAAAATAATATAAAATTGCACCACTCATTAGAATGTTACCTACTCCTTGTATGTGATATTATAAAATAAGTTAAATTAAGTGTAAATTTTAAAATTAAAAGTCATATCCTGTATTTTATCATTAACTTCAAATAATTTTGTTCATTGGAAAATGTAGCCTTTGGGCCTTTCTAGAATAAAATCCATGAAAATGGACACACAAATTTGGGGAGAAAATTTAAGACTGACTCTCCTCTTTCTTCTAAAAACTCATATACTTGGGCTCCTGGCAGAAGTATCTGAAACTCACAGATTACTGATTTTAATATCCCTCATGAATCTGCATACTTAGCCTCTCTGGCACATTAGATATTACAAAAAGATTTTTCTGAGAAGCTTGTTAAACATCTAAGCATCTAAGTGGTTCTGGTCCAGGTAATCTACTTTGAAAATAATTGATCTAGGAATTAACAATGCACTCAAAAAAACAAGAAAAAATGTATATCACGAGAACAATACATGGCTACCAATGCACATCAGATGTTGCTACATAGGAAATTGTGTGGTCAATAGAGTATACAGGCACGGTCAGTACTTGCTCCGAAAGGTTGAAGTTCTCCAGTTTACTTAATTAAATGATTCTCCCTATTTGCTTTCTTCTTATTGAGGTTTAAGGAACCAGGCATAACTAAAAAAATGAAATGTGTGCCTTCCTACTTCACACACACACACACACACACACACACACACACGAAACCAAAAAGAAAAAATACCTGGAGAAAGTATTCTTCTGACTAAAACTGAGCTAAATCCTACAAGTGATAAGTCCAAGTCTGGTTCTGGTCTTGAAATTTATGAGCAGTTAGGAAAACCTCACTCTTATACTCTTCCTTCAGGGTCTGGACCAAAACCTATACTCCTTTACTTATAATTCCCCCAATAAGTAGTTTCCCAGTGCTTTCAACTTCAAATTCAAACTCCTCAGAATGGTTTACAAAATTTTCATGATACAATCTCAACCTCCCTTTCCATACTCCTATTGGACCATTACATCACCCTGATATTCACTCCAGCCAAAGGTAAGATGTTTTCAGATTTTAAAACAAGGACATATGTTGGCTGATTTAAGAAAAGCCTCACAGTGGGGCACCTGGGTGGCTCAGTCAGTTAAGCTTCTGACTCTTGATTTTGGTTCAGGTCATGATCTCATAGTTCGGTTCTTGAGATTCAGCCCTGTGCGGGGCTCTACACTAACAGCACAGAAGCTGCTTGGAATTCTCTCTCTCCCTCTCTCTCTGCCCCTCCCCTACTCGCATGCTCTCTCTCTCTCTCTCTCAAAACAATAAACTAAAAAAAAAAAAAAAAAAACCCACAGTGTAATGGGTTTTACAGTTGGTTGATAAAGCGCTTCACTGATAAGGTAAAGAACTTGTGGTCTCTCCATCTATAAGCTCTATCAAGTATGGATTGATCCTAAGACTGGTTCTCCTGAAGCTGCATAATGATGTCCAATAGCACTGGAGGCCAAATGCATCTTTCCTCTCATGCAGCAGGAGACAAAAGGAGGCTTCTCACAGTTTCTTTAAAGATTAAGAAACTTCTTTCTCAGAATTTTCCAGCCAGTCCCTCTTTGTGTCAATTGGTCCAGACTGCTGTAAACATGTCCATCCGTGAACCAGATACGAGCTAGTAAAATCCATGTTCTCTGACGGTACCATGCAAATCACATTCTTTTGCTTTTACCTTGATATTTTCCCCTCAAACTGCTTGGTCAGATCTTACTCATCTTTTAATACTCATTTCAAATGTCACCTCCTTTTAAAAGAGTTTCCTCCGGGCGCCTGGGTGGCTCAGTCAGTTAAGCGAACAACTTCAGCTCAGGTCATGATCTCGCGGTTTGTGAGTTAGAGTCCCGCATCGGGCTCTGTGCTGACAGCTCAGAGCCTGGAGCCTGCTTCGGATAGTGTCTCCCTCTCTCTGTGCCTGCCCCAACTCATGCTCTGTCTGTCTCTGTCTTTCAATAATAAATAAATGTTAAAATTTTTTAATTAAAAGTAGTTTTTTTAATTAAAAAAATAAAAGAGTTTCCTCACCATCTTACCCCCTTCTTAAATTGATTTTGTTGACTCTCTCATACTTCAAACACCCCATAAAACCTCATTGTAGTTGACTTTCTTGTCTAAATTTCCTAACAGTATGGACTGTGCATTGTTCATCTCTATAATCACAACACTTAGCTCCATGACTATCAGTACCTAGTACTTATAGTAGGTGACTAAAAACATACTAAATTAATTAGTGGAGAAATAAATGAAAACATCATCACCATGAAAAACTCTCCCTAAGTAAAACCAAGAGCTACCCTGTCAGTTATCCCTAATATTCCTGTCATTCAAGGAGAGTCAGGTAGTGACACTACCCAGGAAGTGTCTTGAGTTAACACTGGTCATATACTCAATAAATTTGAATAAAGGTACACATACATTCATGAAAAGAAGGAAGGAAGGAAGGAAGGAAGGGAAAGAAAAACTGAATGAATGACACATAAATGTTATAAAGTTCCTACAAAACAGAAATACAATTCTCTGACAAGTCATTCTCTGGGTAGGAATCAAGTCATAGTTCTAATCTGAATAATAACATTTTATAAATAGAAAACTGACAGTCCTGTTTCCTGTCCTCTGGGAGAAAATACTAGGGTAGTTAACCTCATTTCACAAACTGAGTTGCCCTCATTGGTTTTGCCCATCTCTCAACTTAATGGTTTTCTTGCTGTGCTTTTCAGAAACATGATTTCCTAGAATAGGAGCTGCATTAAGGTAGCAATGGGACCGAGGGTCTGACCAAACAGCCAAGGTTTCCAATTACTCCTCCTGTTTTTATTAGATGTGCTCTGATTTTTATCCATTGTTTTATATTAAAGCTCTTTAAGATTTTATTCTAATTTTTAAAACATTAATCAAAATGGCTAGCATTTATTAAACACTCGTGTTATATCAGGTTAAGTGTTTACCATGGATTATTAGGGCTTATAAAATGTGGACTATTACTATTCCCATTTTTATAGACTCAGAATATGAGCTTAAATGTACACTCTATTGATGAAATTATAACACTACAAATTTGTGAAGATTAATTTGATAATATACATTCAAAACTTTTTAAATGTTTATGTCCTTTGAAAATATTAACTCATTATCTTTAAGTTATATGGCAGCAATATGGACCAATAAGACTAAGGTTTTTTTGTTTTTTGTTTTTTTTTTCATAATTATGGCCTGTACTGGTTATTTTCATTCTATTTAACTTATAGACAACTATTCTTCCTCAAAAGAAAATATGCAAGATTAGGTCATACGTTCATCAAGGTACAGATGTGTATATTTTAAGTATCTAGTGCTCCTGGGACTTCAGCTTCCCAGTACTTGCCTCCTGGCTCAAGTCTGCATAAAAGTCCAATTGTTGCAAAAAGCTGCTAAGTGTTATAAAAAAAAAAAAATAAGAGGTATAATCTTGAAAAGAGAGAGAGTATTGGGATTGGACTAAAGAGAATAGGAAAGATGGACAAAACAGATCTTGCATTCACCAAAACACATTAGAGTCCAGCACTGAAATAGTAAGCCTTTATGGAACTCTTAGAAATTTAAATTATAAAGAGGAGCTATCTCAATAAAAATTTGTCTATAAGCTTAAAAATGTGCTTAACCCCCATAGTATTAAAGAACTATGAATTAAAAAGCAAGATGTCATGTGTTGGTTATTAAATTATCAAATATTAAAAAGAATGATAGAAGTCATTGTTCAAAAGAAATAAATTAGAGAAATGAGCATTTAATAAAAAGCACAACTGAGTATAAGTGCATGTAAACTTTGGGGGGGGGATTTTAACAGTTTATCAAAAACCTCTCATTAAATATTTTTGCATTCCCCTTCCCATCCTAAGAAATAGTCAGTGAGGTGAACAAAGCTATAAGACTATATATCTTGGGGTGCCTGGGTTGCTCAGCCAGTTGAGTGTCCAACTTTGGCTCAGGTCATGATCTCACAGTTTGTGTGTTCGAGCCCCACATAAGGCTCTGTGCTGACAGCCCAGAGCCTGGAGCCTGCTTCAGATTCTCTGTGTGTGTCTCTCTCTGTCCCACCTCTGCTCATGTTGTTTCTGTTTCTCAAAAATAAATAAATGTTTAAAAATTTTAATTTATAAATAAAAAGAATACATATCTCAGTATTTATAATGCTGAAAAAACTTTAAGCAACTTCAACATCCAAATATAGCAGATTGATTAAATAAACTATGCTACATTCAACAGGGGAAAGTTATCATCCAGTCAATAAAATTTAATGACAAGGAAAATACTAAAAATACTTAGCAAGTGTTTTTAAAAAGCCGTCTTTAAAATAGCATTTACCATATGAACTCATTTGCATTTTGAGAAAAATAAAGAGACTGAAATGTTGCCTGGAAGACTCTGATTAATAGGATTTAAAAGATTTCCTGTATTTTTGAAGTTTCTTCAATAAGCATATATTGCAATTATGCCTTAGTAATTTTGAAAATAAGTGAACAGAACTAATTTAGAGCCTACTGAGATAGGAAAACAAAAAGGGGATGACCACAGCTGAACAAAGAAGTGGCTAGGAAAGGACATTCTTACACATTTGGGGAGCAGTGCATTGAAGAGAAAAGGGATAGAAATGAATAAATAGCCCTCATTTCTTGCATTTTGGGCCAAAACAACTCAAACATATTTTGGTGTCTTCAACTGACAGATTTAGGACAAACCAAAACACATACACTGAACTCTATGAGGCAGGTTTTCAACCTTGGAATCCTTCCACGTGCTGAGATTGTCTCTTCCTGAAAGGAGCAGTCATTAAAATGAAGACCCACTAACAGTGGGGTATGAAGTTTTCAGAAAATACCACCCTCTGCACTGCTGAATCACTTCACGTTAGCTACTATGCTGCTAATATCCTTAATAAGCTACTTCTTTAGCCTAGAATCCTAAGGATGACCTTGTCTGTGGTGAGAGAGAGAAGTGAAGAAAGTCTTTCCTATGGCCCCCATTGAGAACTATGGATGACTGATTCAGTTAAAAGTGAATAAATTCCTCAGAGTGCAGAGCAATCTGCTGATATCAAACTGCAAAGCTTCAAGCAAAGTACTTGATGGTGCCTCATCATAATAAGAAATGTTATCATCAATTTAAGAAACCATCTCTCTTTCAATGTTTTTTATTAAGTAAGTTGAAGTAAGACACTTTTTGTTGTTGTTAACTGGGTAAACATTCATCTCTGAATCATCAGCACCTAGCACATAGTGTAGATCATAGGAAGGACACAATACATGTCTACTGAATGGATAAACATTTCTTTTCCCCTTAGATTCCTAAGGAATCTTTAGATTCACTCAATCCTAAGGATCTCTAGGAGTCTCTGAATCCTAACAAGTAACTTATAGGAGAGCTTGGGTGGCTCAGTCAGTTAAGCTCCCCATTTCAGCTCAAGTTATGATCTCACAAGCCATGGGATCCAGCCCCACACTGGGCTCTGCGCTGACAGTATGGGGTCTGCTTAGGATCCTCTCTGCCCCCTCTCTCTCTGCCTCTCTCCCATTTGATCTCTCTCTCTCTCAAAATAAATAAACCTTAAACATTTTTAAAAGATTTTAAAATAAGTTATAATCACTAGTCATAAAACATTTACATAACTTTTTTAAAGAAATTATCTCTTACGTTTTTTTGCCAATATTCCTTTTAAGTATTTTTAATGTCTTCATTC
Source organism: Hyaena hyaena (assembly GCF_003009895.1). Classification (NCBI taxonomy): domain Eukaryota; kingdom Metazoa; phylum Chordata; class Mammalia; order Carnivora; family Hyaenidae; genus Hyaena; species Hyaena hyaena. Next base: position 50,988 of record NW_024082663.1, read on the forward strand.
CATTATATGTATTTCTCTCATTATGTTATAAGGTTTAAAAACATAAGTATGTGGGACTATCTTTATCTTACACTGGCAACATTTATCCTTCACCTATCTTCTTATAAAGTATGTGGATGGTAGGTCTTTCAGCTTTAATAGAAGAATCTCAATTTGCAAATCTGTCCCCAACTTCACTTTGAGAAATAGTATTAACTGATACACTTAAGAAGGTAAACATGCATATTTAGTTTTTAATTTTCTTTTACTAGAACATGCAGAACATATTACACTGCATGGTGAAAAATTAAATATGGTATATTCTGAGAAATCCTGCCAAAATTCCAGTCCCTTCTTTATATTCTCAGTGGTCTTCACAATCTTTAGTAATTTCATTAAAGTATGGTCTTCTTTAATTTTGTCTTACTTATTACTTGATGTTAAAAAGGTACTAACATAAGCTATAAGCTCAACAGAGGTTTTTTTTCCTTTCCTATTTTGAATATGTCAAATTTCTATCAATCTCATTGAGTTTGATTTCCATTCAGAGGTTAAGGAGGCTAAATTAAATAACACTGTCAAGACATGTCTATTTTTATTGGCTCATAGAAAAATAGAGTTGGAAAGAGACTTACAAGACACCAGTGACTGTCCCTCAAACAGGAATTTCCTCTTCAGCTTTTCTAGTGAATGATCATCAAGAGTCTATTTGACCATGACCAGTCATGAGGAACTTTATATGGTGGACATTGTGATATGCTTCCAGACATCATTCAGTGGATGACTTGTTGCCCCACTGCTAGAGCGCTAAGAGTAAACAGCCTTCTCCAGGGATTGCCTTGGCTGCACAGAGCTGCCTTGACCAGCGCCATGCCCATTTCAGGATGCCCACAGTCAATAATAAATGTAGGTGTCAGAAGGCCCAAATGAAAACATACCTTCTTTTAAAAAAACAGCAATTTTACCTACTAGTAATCATGATGAAAATGGTGTCCAGAAAGTTAAGTGGTCCATCTGGAACTGCTTTATCCTTGAGAGAAAACTCTTAGGGTGATAAGGAAGCAATGTGAAAACACTTCCCACATCATTCTCTACTTGTCTCTATCTTGAAATATGAAAATATATACTGAAAAAATAAAGCAAAGCTCTTCTGTGTGATAATTTTATGTAGATTTCTCCTTCCTAAAATATGCTGACACCTGGGTGGCTATTGGTAAAGGATCTGACTTGAGCTCAGGTCATGATCTCATGGTCTGTGAGTTTGAGTCCAGGTTTCAATTCTGAGTCTCCCTCTCTTTCTGCCCCTCCTCCACTCATGTTCTGTCTCTCTCAAAAATAAATATTAAAAAATTTTTGTAATAAAATATGCCTTAAATCTTCCTTTCTAAATACACATACTTTCCCTCAATATTAAACAATTTTTTTTTCTAAATTTACAGATCTAGGTTTAAAATCTAATGACATACTTACTAGCCATATAGTTCTTGGCAAGTTTTTAAACTCTGAGTCCTTATTTTCTAATCCTAAAAATGTAAAATACACCCTACAAAGTGGATTTTGAGAAATAAATAAACTATCACATGTAAACTGACACAATGGGTAAGAGCACCGGAGTCAGATGTCTGTTTTTTAAATCCAATAAAGTTACTTAACCTTGCAAGATATCATGTTTCCCATACATAGATTGGAGATAATAATAGCTCTTCCTTTATAGCTATAGCTATAAATTTTATATTTATATAAATGAAATATTCTACATAAATAATACAGTATAATGATTGCTTAACTATTATTAGCTCCTATTATTTTTTAAAAACCTGGAATAATTGTTGGTTCTATCACTCTCCTCTCTATTCCCAACCACTATATTTTTTATCTTTAACTATTCTCTATGGAAAGTATATATGTCTTTTAACTATCTTGTTCTTATCAATAATGATGGGTAAGGACACATGTCTTTTTGGCAAAAACCCTGATTAAAAACCTCTTTGATGCTTTAGTCCAATTTTTTAGGATCTTTCTGAGGATTTTTTTGCAAACTGCATCCAATTTAACATCATTAACTGGTGCTAAATGAGACCCAAGGTATATGGACAAATAAATTTATTTAACAATTTTTACAATATTTTATTTAGCATAACCTTGAACTATCTTTCTCCCCAAAGGGAAAGTACTCCTGAATAGATATAATTTTTAAAGAATATAAGCATATTAGTACATACTTTAATGATTCTCAAACAGCATGGATGGGATTTAGGAGGGGGAAGGAAGTCCTTGTCATCCAACATAGTCTTTCATGGCTCATTAGAACTTTTACTATGTCATTTTCTTTAATTAATACTGATTACAGTTGGGTTTTTTTTTTCCCCTTAATGAACTACTCTTACACAAAATTCTATGACCAGTCGTGTACTTTTAAAAAAATGTGCCTTACATAAGTTTATAAAAAGACAGTTATTCAGTGTTAGTACTTTTTATCTAATTCCAATCTGACCCAAACACTAACTCTGCTATTAGTTATCAATATTCTCATTATTCTGGACAGACCACTAAGCACTTTAGTTAATTAACTATCAAATATTATGAATTCTACTTTAATTCAATAATGTTTTGACTTCAAAAATTTTCTTCAAAACTAAGAAAGATGATTCTGAATTAAAATAAAATTTTTGGACACCTGAATGGCTAAATTGGTTACATGTCTGACTCTGGATTTCAGCTCAGGTCATGATCTCACAGTTCATGAAATTGAGCCCTACATCAGGCTCCACACTGACAACACAGAGACTGCTTGGGATTCTCTGTCTCCCTCTCTATCTCTCTGCCCCTCCTCTATCTATCTCAAAATAAACATTAAAAAAATAAAAATTTTCATTTCCCCATGATGCGAAAATGCTTCAAATATTCTTGGGCTAAATGATAGTACATTAATTTTAGAGTAACAAGTATGCCCGCAAACTCCATTAAGCTAAGACTAATTAAAATTCTAACTTAGGGTAAAGTCAAATCAACACATTCAGAAATAGAGGCATCTATTGTTACTCTGCATGGCATGATGGAGATAGATTAATCAAACCTACATCCATCCATCCATAGACTCTTTAAATAACCTTAACTTCTAGATGCCTCATTTCCTACTTTATAAATAAGGAACACTATTCTTCCTCCTGACAAATTTCCAAGTTTCTTTTAAAAATGAAACCATTCTCATCAACTGTGAAATTAAAATTCCTTGACTAACAGAACTACAAAAGATAAATCTCCTACTATGTACTGTAACTTGGGAGTCTATAAAATTCACTATACCTTGAGCTTAGGAAAAGTACTTTAAATAGGAAGGAAATATAAATGGGGAACTTCAAGGAGAAATAAGTCCACTATTATATTTGGAGACTTCAACATCTTTCTTTCAGTAGGAATAATTCAGATGATATGCAGAATGTAACAAAAAATTTAGCTGTATTTATCACAAATGTATAAAGCAACCTCACTGAAAGGGGTGAGGGAAAAGGTACTGACCTAGATAACTTTGGAAATGAACAGAATCTATAAAACTAGGGTCAAAAAGAACTGCACATAAGAATTGTACTCTAATTGATAAAGCTATTTCCCTGGATGTACAGATTAATAATTCTGACACTGCTATACTACACTGGAATTGAACAGTTGGGAAAGTGGATGGCAGTGGGTGGGAGCCAGGTTTCTCATTATCAAAATGGAAATTCACAGACAAGTAAAGGTAAGAGGCTGTATTGCTCCACATAATAATGTATTAGAGTTGGAGACATCAATAAGAAATTGTATTTTACTGGTTACATATAGAGGTGTGTGTGTGTCTTTGTGTCTGTATGTGTGTGTATGTGTGTGTACACGGGTTAGTACGTACACATACATTCTATACTCTTTCAGTTGAGGAGACTTAGAAGCAATGGCATCCCAGTAGAAACAAGAATACTTAAGTCCCAGATCTTGGTTTCTAATACCATTTTTCAGTAAAAGGAAACAGAGAAATGTCTGATTCTAGGACTGGAGCAGGAAATATACAAGGTGAGCTCTTGTAGTGACAGAAAGTAAGTTCCTATGGAGTATTCAAAAAAAGCGGGGGGCGGGGGGGACTGTGATGATAGGGGTATGTCAAACAGGCACAAGAGTCAACTGAGTGAGATTCCAATGGCCAAAGTGGAACTACTTGAGCAACAAAATTAAGTAGTATTAGATTACAGCCCAAGGTACAAAATAAATATTATGAGTCTATACTGATTTATACCGATATAAATAAATGGCTAAATTAATAAATGGAGAAAAGACAAATCTCCCTTGCAGAATAATTCTAAATAAATTTATATAGATACTCCACTCTATAGGACGGTGTGGGGGATAAGCTTAGGAATTCCCTGAGCTTGCACAGATGAGTTAACAAGGCATAAAGAATTAGAAAGCCATAAGATGTACACACTCAAGTTTGGATAAACAAGATTAGGTAAATAAGATTAGGTAAACGGAGCAGAGTTCCCCAGTATAGGTAAAGCAGGGCAAGGGCCCAGTATAGGACAAAGGTATAGGAATGGGAATCTCAGGATGAAAACATCCAAGATGAGGTAAACAAGATTAGGTATTCAGGGCAGAAACGCCCCGCCCCCCTATTTAGTACAATAGCAGAAAGCTGCTTTTGCAGGAAGGAAGGACCAAATTAGGTAAACAGGTAAATAGGTCTATAGACCGCTGAAGGGGAGCTAATTAGCAAAAGAAAGGTACCTTGTTGACCCTGAGGTAGCATGCTGAGTCTTTCTTGCCCCCTAGACCAGTTTAGGTAAACAGAGTTGGTGCCTCACATATGCTATCAACAACCTCCCACCTGGTGTCAGGATTTTGTTTTGTATTAACCCAAACCCCTAACATGGCATATCTTCAAAACTTCCTTTCCCTCAATCTCATGAGTTACTGTTCATGATTTCATTGCCTCTCCATGCACGTCCATCACCACGTTTGTAAGCCTTCTGATCCTAATGAAAACAGAGCAAGGACCCTTACTCGGGGCTCTTGCCCCCTCCCGGACATTAGTCTCTCTCACATTTTTAATCTTGCATCCCACTTTCTTACTGGACAAGAGAGAACTCTATGACAGGAGGGGAAGCAAAACTCCTTGCTACCTCAGTGTAGGCTGCTCATAGGAACTTCCTTGCAAAGAGTACAGAATGGAAAGAGGGAAAAAAGAGTAACTTTAAGGTAGAGAAACCTAAAAACCACTATTTCAGCCAGGTGATCAAGGTCAACATCAACAGTTGTAAATCATGTTGACAGTATGTGCCCTTGATATAAGGTGGCGAAAATGGCACTTTACCTCTGTGATCTTCCTCCTATAACCCACAACCCCAGTTAATTAGGAGAAAACGTTCAGAAAAATTCCAAAAAAGGGACATCCTACAATATACCTAACCAGTACTCTTGAAAATTGCCAGGGTCATTAAAAATAAAGCAAGTCTGAGAAACTGTCACGGCCAAGAGGAGCTTACATAACAAATAAATGTGATATGGTAAACTGGTTGGGACCCTAAAGCAGAAAAAAAAAAGTCACTTAATAAGGGATAAATGACATCTAAATGACCTGCTCCTTTAATTACACTTGGAACCAACAGACCCATGAAGCATATGGTAATAACCAAGATGAGCTCAAAGTATGTACTGAGCTCTAAGCCTTCAGTGGTTAACAAAGAAAGCATGAAAATAAGCCAACTAAACATTCAATTCATGGGAAAGGGAAAACCTAAACATATAAATATAAGGAAAATAAGAGAGGAGAAATATAATCTTAAATATTTTTAAATCCATAAATAAAAAAAGAAAAAACAGATCTAGCAAATAGTCTAAATTTTATTTAGAACATGACATACCTCCAGCAATTTGGTTTACTTTAGTTTTGCTTTGTAAAGAAAAGACACTGGTACATATAAGCAAAAGAAAGAAATGAAATTTAACAGATAAAATTATATGGTTTTGAGTTGTAACAGGTAGACTGAGGTAACATGAAGCAATTTTAGATGCAGACTGCAATGCTTGACCTTATAAGGCAGCCCACAAGTATACAAATAACTTGTAGGTGAGTTAAGTATCACATGAATACTTATATTACAACTATAAGTAGAGTCAGTTATATACAGGAGGAAATACAGGATATTTCAGTAATAGGAAAGACAAATAAGGAGAAAGTTTCCAGAAACAATGGGTAATCAGTAAACCCAATCACAGTGAGATCAGGCAAACGGATTGAGCATAGATAGAAAGCCAAAGGGTCTCTTTCTATATACTACAGTCTCTGAAATGGACCCATTAGGGGCATCTGTGTGGCTCAGTTGGTTGAGCCTAACAGGATCATAAGCCCAGGATCATGTTAGTCTCTACGCTGAGTGTGGAGTCTGCTTAAGATTCTCTCTCTCTCTCCCTTTGCCACTCCCACCCCCCCTCCCCAGGCATACATGTGTGCTCTCTCTCACACACACACAATAAATCACAGTCATGTGTGTGCTCTCTAAAACAAAATAATAATAATAAATTTTTAAAAAGTGGTTGCCCAAGGTTTGTCAACAAAATAGCAGGTCAATTTTCAAAAGATCGAGGAAAACAAAGGGAACACACAGAGAAGATGAAGAAGGAACTAGAACAAATAAAATCCAGTTCCGTCTGAGGAAGCACTATCACAAGAATTCCATTCCATTAGTTTTCATAGACTCATGTTATCTACTGAGTACCTCAAAGACAATTTTCTGAGGCTCCATCATTTTACACATGGAAACATGTTCCTAGATGAGGAACAAGGAAAGTCACACATTTAAGAAGAAACTTCAGACTCCAGATTTACAGTCCAGTCATTATTCCATTACACAGTATAACTTCCTATTTATTCCAACAAAAGATATAAAGTAACACTCCATGATTTTTCACTCTTTTTTCATTTCTTTGATATTTTTATTTTTTGTATGTCTTGAGAAACACCTACATTGCAGTGGAATAGGAGAAGAAAGGAAAAGGGGGGGGGGGGGGGGGAAGGGATAGAGCTCCTGACCATGGCCAAACTCACTGTTGTATAAAGGGAGGGCAGGGGGGGGGGGGGGGGGGGAGGAAGCTATATCCAAACTCCATTTGGTTCCATTTCTGCAGGGCTGTTTCTGCTGAACCCAAGGCATTCAGACTCTTGAATAGAAAGGGTCTTACAAAAAAAAAAAAAAAAAAAGGGTCTTACAAAGTGCTGTGCTATAGGGACTTCAGCACATCCATTCTGATCCTAATTCAAATGTGTAAATCTCCTCAAAGCCCCCAGTAACAGGATGTAAATACAGTTTTTTGCCTTTCAGTACAAGATCAAGACACAATTTAAAGTTCTTTGTAATACTCCCAGCACATCAGTCCCCAGGCCTCTGAGAGCACATAAGGACACAAACCTGCCACTGGCAATGTTTTGCAGTTCAATTAAACTGGAAGTGGGAAGTAATTCTAAGAGTCTGAATAGGTTCTTGATGAAAATATTGGTTAGGAAAATGATTGTGCCCTCATGCCTATCCAGCACATCTGGTAGGAAAGGATTGTTACTTTATTTGGATTCCATGAACAATTAAAAAAGTAATTTGGAGTTTGGGACAAACAAAGAAATGTGAAACAGCAGTTGACTTACTGAAAGCTCCCCCATTAAAGAGTAAAACGGACTAAATGACTTTAAAGTATATTTTTTTCCTTAAAAACTCCATTAATTCAGTTCTATTACTTTATGATTTATTGTGGTTTGATACGTATCTTTGAACTAAGTCATTTTGCAGAAATTGGGGACTGGAGAGAACTGTACTATAGAGAAAAGGGTTAAAAGACATGAAAGGGAAGAGGTTTACAAAGATTGACTTGCCAAAGGGATTACCACAGACCTGGAGGGAGGAAGAGAAGGAAGAAGAGAGAAGACAAAAGGAAGCTGACAAGACATGCCACAAACAGAACAGAAAAGAAGGCAATACAGAAGTGAAAAAAACCAAAGTTTCTTTCTTTTCACAGGAAGTTCAAGAGGTTTGAACAGAGGATTTGCTAATAGTCCAGGTAGATAGCATGGAGCAAAGTCCACATCATCTGATTAGTATTTCCTACAATACTGAATAGACTGGAGGTCTGGTCCTCAGCTAAAGTGCCTTGCCTATGAAGATGCACTATCCTTCAGGCACATGACTGACAGGACATTTACAGATTCAGATTTTGTTGATCTAAAGAACTACATTTACCTTAGGAAATTTCTTACCTAATATTTGGTATATTTCATTTCTTATAGCTAATTAAAGTTACATTGAGATAATTCTGCTTAAAAGTGTCTGGAATTCTATTTCAGATGTGCTCATGTGTTCTAGAAGCAGTGGCTCCATTCTGTAAACTAAGTATCTATAGATCAGAAAGTGAGTTGAAAAGGATGCAAATTTGTTAGGAACAGGGTCTAACCCCATAGTAATGAACACAGGAAAGTATAACCTGCTGAGTTGCAATACGGGGTACACTCTTATTTTCAGTACTTCTGAATCTGAGACTCCCTTTCCATTAACTTAGAACAATCACAAGATCTGTATACCACAACCCATACACCCTCCCAACCCCTTTTCAGACATTACTAATTATCACAGAGCTCTTTACTCCTTTGGCAGGACTCAGTTTCATCATAGCATTCAATTGATAAGAGCTGGCTTGAGAGACAAAGAAGTCAGCTTTCCACCTGTGATATATCTGGTTCTCTTCTGAGGGGCCTTACTCAAAAATAAATAATTAGTAATTGCACTCAGTCCAAAAAGTTAGCACTGAAAAATAAAACTGGAAAAGTTTAGAGAACTACAAAACCCTATTTAAAATTGCTATAAGGCACTCTCAACAATAGCCAAAACATGGAAAGGGCCTAAGTGTCCATCTACTGATGAATGGATCAAAAAGATGTGGTTTAGGGGAGCCTGGGTGGCTTAGTCGGTTAAGCGTCCAACTTTCGCTTAGGTCATGATCTCGCTGTTCGTGGGTTCGAGCCCCGCGTCGGGCTCTGTGCTGACTGCCAGCTCAGAGCCTGAAGCCTGTTTCAGTCTGTGACTCCCCCTCTCTCTGATCCTCCCCTGCTCACGCTGTCTCTCTCTCTCTCTCTCTCCTAGAAATAAATAAAAGATTTAAAAAATTAAAAAAAAAAAGATGTGGTTTATCTATACAATGGAATACTACATGGCAATGAGAAACAGTGAAATCTGGCCATGTGTAGCAACATGGATGGACCTTGAGGGTGTTATACTGAGCGAAATAAGTCAGGCAGAGAAGGACAAATATCATATGTTTGCACGTATAGGAGGATTAGGAGGAACTTAATGGAGGACCATGGGGGAGAAGAAGGGGGGAAATAGTGGGGGAAAGGGGGAGAGGCAAACCATGAGAGACTCTTGAATGCTGACAAAAACTGAGGACTGATGGATGTGGGGGGGGGAGGGAGGATGGGCACTTGTGGAGATGAGCACTGGGTGTTATATGGAAACCAACTTGACAATAAACTATTTGTAAAAAAAAAAATTAAATTAAATTAAATTAAATTAAAAAATAATAAAATTGCTATAAGGCTTCCTAGAGTGAAAAGTTCTATTTTAAATTCAGTTTTTCTGTAATAAACATGCAGTAGTATAGTGTTTTATAATCTTCAAAGACACTTCACATACAGATTTTTTTTTATTTGATTCATATTGCAACCCTGTGTGATAGAGGAGGACAGAATTAAACAAAAGCAAGAAACTTCCAGAAGATAAGAAACTGAGGCTCCAGTAATTTTGCTTTGAGGATTTTGAAAGGCAGAAGTATTTCTGTTCCCACACTGCAAGGAGGGGCTCATGATTTCTCTTCTTCTTAATTTAGCATGAAACACTCTCGTCAACCTGATTTACTTATGTAGACCTGACATACTCATGGTTCTTTGTATTTCTAACTCTGTATTTCTGAGGCTAAGAATAAATTTGAAATCACAACTGTTCCATGATCTGAAGCCAAAATTTGGTCTTAGAAACAGAAGCAATCGCCAAATTAATATGCTTGAAGAATACTTCTACTTTCACACACTTTTTAGTATACAGAAAATCAGATGCATTTTCCCTAGATCTAACACAGTTCAACGCAAGTGATCTTAAGTATAGGTGATTAAGCCAGACATTTGTCACCACAAAGTAACATCAAAGACATCTTTGTCCTCTAATACAAAAAATAAAAATGAATCAGTCTGAATAAATACTGAGATCCTTTCAAAACTTCAACTCTTCTCTCCTCCAGTCATTTAGTATAGACAATACATACCAATTGATCCCATTGGGCTCCTTATAACTTGGTTTTTGACTGCTAAAGTAAACTTGTTATTTGTACATACAACTGTGATATCCTTCATTATGATGATTCAAATTATATATGGTCCAAAGAGAAATAAAGTCCTGACTCCGCACAAACAAAAACCTGGTATAGAAAATGCCACATATTCAATCAAATCAATTTTCTCTCATTTTAAGATGTACTTTATTCTAGATATATCTTTTCTTATACTCTATGTAAGTTTTCTCCTAGGATTTTTTTATTGTGAATCATTGCCAGCAAAAATGCAAACTCATGAAATCCAGCTTATAGAAATGCTAGTTACATTAAACAAATTGATCTCACTCCACTCAAAGTGTCTGCCTTATTTTTCTGTCTTCCACTTTAGTACTTCTATCTTAAATTTGAGAGATTAATAGCAAAGTTAGAAATGTATTTCTGGGAAATGTTTCCACGTCACTGTGTTTTTATTCACAAACTGTTCAGGAGTAGGAAGCCTAGAGCCAGGAGGATGTGACCACCCTGTCATTTAATGATGAGTAACAATTCAAAAATGTTTACTTTTAATCACTAACTGACTGCTGGGGTGGGAGGGTCGGGGGATGTAGCCAGAGAAGTAAGCCCTTATGATGACTATTGACAAATTTACCTTACCAGACACATCAAAATGCCCACTTGATACGAAATGCTGCTCACAAACTTCACTATTTTCCAACATTCAGTTAATGTGAGATTGAACTAAAGAGTATGAATAAGGTGTTTTTATTTGTGAAAGTAGATACTTGCTCATTATTTTACTTGTACTGTTTTCATTTGTATTGTTTTCATTATCAATCTAATAGTTACTCACTGATATGGGGAATTCCCTAGTAGGATAAATAAAAGATTATTATTCCAAGATTTATTTACTCAGTAAGTTTTTCAGAACATCTTCTAGCAACAAACTTCCTGTTGGCAAACTGAAGAAAACCAGAGCTGACCAAAGCCCACTCATTAGTTTATTTTTGTGTACATGATGCTTGAACTTCTGGCTTCAACTCTTTTTTTGGGGGGTGGGGGGGCTTCTCATTGAAGTATTTATTCCATTCCATTTAATTTAATTATTGATATATCAATATCAAATATCTTATTGTTTATTCTCTTTCCTAACTGAACTATTATTCTTTTTTATTTCAACTTATTTTAACCCCAGTATAGTTAACATACAGAGTTTATAGTAGTTTCAGATACACAACATAGTGATTCAACAATTTCATATATTCCTCAGTGCTTATCAAGGTAAGTGTACTCTTAACCCCCTTCACCTATTTCACCCATTCCACCCACCCACCTCCTATCTGGTAATCATCTGTTTGTTCTCTATACTTAAGAGTCTGCTTCTTTATTTCTTTTTCCCTTTGTTCATGTGTTTCACTTCTTAATTTCCACATATGAATGAGATCACATGCTTTTGTCTTTCTCCGACTTATTTCACTTAGCATTATACTCTCTACATCCATTTGTGTCTTTGCAAATGGCAAAATTTCATTCTTTTTTATGGCTGAATAATACTCCATTGTGTGTGTGTGTGTATCACTTCTTCTTATCCATTTATCAGTTGATAGACATTTGAACTGCTTCCATAATTTGACTATTGTAAATAATACTGCAATAAACATAGGGGTGTATATATGCCTTTGAATTAATGTTTTTACATTCTTTGGATAAATATCCAGTAGCTCACTTACTGGATCATTGGGTGGTTCTATTTTTTAGTTTTTTTAATGTTTATTTATTTTGAGAGAGACAGAGAGAGAGAGAGTACAAGCAGGGGAGAGGCAGAGAGAGGGAGAGAGAAAATCCCAAGCAGGCTCCACTCTGTCAGGAGAGCCTGACGTGGGATTCAATCCTACAAACTGTGAGGTTATGATGTGAGTCAAAATCAAGAGTTGGATGCTTAACCAACTGAGCCACCCAGGTGCCCCTCTATTTTTAATTTTTTGAGGAACCTCCTTCCTGTTTTATACAGTGGCTGTACCAGTAGCATTCCCACCAACAGCACCTGAGGGTCCTTTCCCTACACATCCTCACCAACACTTGTTTCTATTTTTTATTTTAGTCATTATAATAGGCATGAGGTCATATCTCATTGTGGTTTCGATTTACATTTCCCTGATGATGAATGATGTTGAATATCTTTTCATGTGTCTATTAGCCATTTGTATATTTTTGGAGAAATGTCTATTCACATCTTCTGCTCATTTTTTCATTGGATTATTTGGTTTTGTTTTGCTTTTTTTAGTGTTGAGTTGTATAAGTTCTTTATATACTTTGGATATTAACCCTTTACTGGATATATCATTTTCAAATACCTTTTCCCATTCAGTTTTGTTTAATCTTTGCTGTGCAGATTTTTATTTCAATGTAATTTTAATTCAAAGATTTTTGCTTGTTTCTCTTGCCTCAGGAGACATATCTAGAATGATCTATGTGTCTATTTTACAGTTCCATACAAATTTAGGAATGTTTGTTCCAGTTCTGTGAAAAATGCTATTGGAATTTTTATAAGAATTGCATTAAATCTATAGATTTCTTTGGGTAATATAGCATTGTAACAATATTTGTTCTTCCAGCCCATGAGCATGGAATATCTTTCCATTTGTTTGTGTCATCTTCAACTTCTTTCATCAGTGTTTTTTTAGTTTCATGGCTTAGGTCTTTCACCTCCTTGGTTAAGTTAATTCCTAAGCATGTTATTCTTTTCAATGAAATTTTAAGTGGGATTGTTTTCTTAATTTCTCTTTCTGCTGCTTCATTATTAGTGTATAGAAATGCAACAAATTCTTGTACATTGATTTTGTATCCTGTGACCTTACTAAATTCATCTATCAGTTCTAGTAGTTTTCTGGTTGATTCTTTAGGGCTTTATATATGGTATCATGTCATCTGTAAATAGTGAAAGTTTTACTTCTTCCTTACCAATTTGTATGCCTTCTATTTCTTTTCTCTTGTCTGATTTCTGTGGCAAGGACTTAGAATACTACATTGAATAAAAGTAGTGAGAGTGGACATCCTTGTCTTCTTCCTGATCTACCAAAAAGATTTTCAGTTTTTCACCTTTGAATATGATCTTAGATCTGGGTTTTTCATATAAGGCCTTTACTATATTAAGGTACATTTCTTCAGGGTACCTGGGTAGCTCAGAAGGTTAGGTGTCCAACTATTGGTTTCAGCTCAGGCGATGATCTCATGGTTCATTAGTCCAAGCCCTATATCAGGCTGCACACTGGCGATGAAGAGCCTGTTTGGAATTCTCTCTTTCCCTCTCTGCTCCTCTCCACTTATACTCTATATCTCTCACAAAATAAATAAATAAACTTTCTTTTTTAAAAAAAGGTATATTTCCTCTAAACCTACTTCATTGAGGGTTTTTTTCATAAATGATATTGTAATGTGTCAAATTACTGGCTTCAACTCTTACCACCTGTGTGACTTTGGGCAGTCCTTTAGTATTTCTAAAGTTCTGATTTTTCACCTATAAATGGAAATTATACTCTTCTCTCTTAGAAGTGTATGTGTGCTAAGTGCTAGCACATAGTTGCCCTTTGGGAACATAAGGAGGAGAACATGAATACAGTGGGAGCAGAATGATGTTAAAAAAAAATCTCAGTTTCAATTTCATCCAATTCAAAATTTTTCTAACAGTTGTACAAAAGCTACAGGCTCTAGGAATCCCAGTCCTGTTCACAAGGAAGCCTTGCTGCTGAGAATAAAGATTAGGGAGTGGGGTTTAGGATGGTAACAGTAAAATGATGAAAAAAAATCAGGGGTTTGTTAGTTTGCCTGTTTTGTATAAATTGCCATGTAGTCAAGTCAAAGGTCCTTAACTTCACATGTATAAAATACACTCATTCATACATCACAGACTCAAAATTCAAGCTACAACCTGAAGATATGAATAACATCTAATCACATATCAATGAAGGGGACAAATTCCTGAGACTGGAGTTAAAGCTGAAATCATTGTGCTTGGATTGCCCTTTATTCTGTGTGCCACTGAGGCCTGAGTCTATAATGTAAGGATCTGTAAGAACACTGATGCTTGAGGACAATCATCTAAGCTGACTGCGTTGCTTGGGTTGGAATATAACAGGGACCATAACCCTACAGAGTGCCCAGTAGATTTCCTGTTGTCTTGCTGGTATAGTCATGGATAATAGTTACTACTCTTTGAAAGATGATTCCTTTTTTAATTTAGAAGAAACAGTATTTGAATAAAACATTTCAGTATGTAAAACCTTATTTGTCAAGAACAGTAGCTGGGCTCAAAGCTTTAGTTAAGTAACTAGGCAAACACACAACAGCCCTCTACTCTGGACACCAAAATTCCCCTTAGGTACAGATAAATCAACATGGTTATTGTCATACCCAGACTCAGTGATTTAACTTGACAAGAAAACAATGATTCTAGTGCTCAGTGATTTGCTAGAGGCTTAATATCCAGGATCTGTGGCCAGTAATCAGCCCAGTTACTTTACCATGTGGGAGCCTTTGAGGTTAAAGTGAACATCATAATCCCAACTCTAATTGAGATTTCCCATGACTCTCTCACCTCCACTGGACACTGAAACCACTGGCCTTTCAACTGTGATTTCCTTTTCCTTTCTGATCTTCCTCTTTAATTCAGGCTTCAAGCTGTAAAGATGATGGAAAATGGATTCCTTTTTCTCTACATAATTCTCCTTATCTGATGAATATTGTTTAATGTGGTAGGAGAAGAGACAGAAGTGAATATTACATTAGGATGCAGCTGTTAGGAACACAGCTTTGAAGTTGAATTCTGAAAATCTAAATGCTGACCCTGAAGTTTGCTGGTTTTATCTTAGACAAATTACTTAGCCTCTGTATATCTCATTTACTTCTTCTGTAAAATGGGCTCAGATAAATAAGAAAGAAACAAAAGTGATGAGGTCAATCACTTGTTGGGTACACTCATGACATGATACGTACAGTAGCTCTTATAGTATGGGGTGTTGAGCATAAAGGCAATGGATTCTTGAGTGAAAAATCTAAAAGAAGTTTGAAATATTTATCTAGGTGAATTCTGAGTAGAAAAGTCTTAGCTATAAGAAAAGAAAAATAAATGTACACTTATTAAACACATATTCTTTTCTAAAAATTGTGTTTGTCCCTCATATGTTATCTCACTTCATTTTCAAAACAAGCCTGCATATTAAATATTGCAAGTTTTGTGACTTTACAGAAAGAAACAAGCCTAAGAGACTTTATGTCACTTGCACAAGACTCTGCAGCTTATTTGAGGCAAAGACGAGATTCTGCACAGGTGTATCCAACTTCCAAATTCACCTGTTTTCATCAAACCAAGATGCCTTCACAATATTCTCAGTGAACACTTTCCACCAAGGCTTGAGTCTGCTCAAATAAATCAATATGCATGGCATGCAGACAGAGCAGCTTAAATTATTATGAGGCACTTATAACAATTGTAGTAGTTTCAACAAACAGAATACACAACAATTAACATTCCTAACCCCAAGGGAGGTAAAGAGCTAGTTCATTTTAATTGTTATAAAACCCCATCACCTATCTTATTTAGTTATTCTGACTTTTATAGCTTAGAAAAACACCCTTTGCAGGACAATGTAAAAGGAGCATTAAAGAAGCTAACCTTTATAAAACCCACTTTTTCACAAAGAGGAAATGTTATAGGAGTCAACTGACTCATGGATGTGCCTTAAATCACATGAGAACCTATCTTGCCAACTGTTGGTGTGAGGTTAATATTTCACTATTATACAATGACTTCCCATCAGAGGGTTTCTAAGAGCTTTATAACTTTACAAATAATCTAATGTCATTGCAGTCAATATTCTTCTTTTCCTAAAATGAATTTAAATTCTGCTTGAATTCACCAGGGAAAAGGCACAATGATTGCTCCACTGCTTCATCAGTGCTAGCTATGCCCACCACCGGACTCCAGCTATATTTTTAATATAAATATTAAACTCATGAAATTGTGGCATAATTATTAATTTATGCTCCTGTCTTTCCAAATAACCAGCAGGTGACCTGATGGCAAAACTGTTTCATGCACTTTGAAAATGTTTCAGCTCAACAACTATTTAATGAGCTTATGCTTTGTGCGAGGGTCCAAGCTAGATGATAGGCTGTAAAGATAAATGAGACACAGCACTGGCCCAGGGGGATGCTATGGACAAATAGGGGAGGCAGGCACATTAATTGATCATTTCATTTCAACACAAAGTGGGAAGAAACTACTATGGATATGCAGACACGACATAAGCATGAGGTGGTGAGAGCATGAGCAGACCCTGAAACCAGCTTGGCTAGTTCAAAAAGACTCCTAGAGGAGGTGAAGACTTAGGTACGATCTAAGGATATGTACCTCCAATTACTAGTCCAGAAAGTGGCAGATAACAAACATTCAATCAAAAAGCCATGAAGAGGAGCATCTGGGTGGCTCAGTCAGTTAAGCATCCGACTCTTGATTTCAACTCAGGTCATGATCTCACAGTTCATGAGCTCGAGCCACACATCAGGCTCTGTGCTGACAGTGCAGAGTCAGCTTGGGCCTCTCTCTCCCTCTCTCTTTCCCTCCTCTCTTCACATTCTCTCTCTCTCTCTCTCTCTCTCTCTCTCTCTCTCTGTGAAATAAATATGCATTTAAAAAAAAGCCATGAAGGAAGAGAAGGTTGGAAAAAGGAGGATACAGAGACAGGACTGGACTAATGAGTCTTTTTTATTTCCACCAAATATCTGGGTGTGTTTATTTTGACACCTTCACCACACTTCTTAAATTGTTTTCACCCTTAACACCTAAAGAAAATGCTCTATTCTTTCTCCACTCCAGAACTTCTCATCATGGTACATGTGGCAAATGATGTTTGTGTGGCTCACTAGATAAACAGGAGAGACTGCCTGTGGTTGGAGGTGAACCTATCACCCAGGTGCCAGCCACTCACACCAAAGACTGAAGGGATAAGTGTCTCAGCAAAATACTAAGCCACCTGTGTCCCATCAATGTGCTGAAGCAAACCAATCGGGAAGTATGTTCTAAACTAACTCTTCCCATTTTTTCTTCACTCCATTCCCATCATGTTCCTCCAGGAAACTTACAGATGAATCATTCATTGTATATGATCTTCCATTGTATATGATCCCTATCCTCAAGAATCTTAATTCCCTTGAAGGAGGCAGACCAATCAACAAATACATACATAAAATGATACCATATAGATAATTGTTTATAACACAAGGGGATAGACAAGGATGGTGGACAGATATTCTAGGAAGGCCTCTTTGAGAAGGTAATGTTTAAGTAGAACATTAAAGGAAGTACAAGAGTAAGCCAAATGTATATATAGGAGAACAGAATTATAGAAAGGAAAGTTCAAATATCTTCATGTAAGAACATGCTAGTTATGTTCAGAGAACAGCAAGAAATCCAATATACTAGAGCTCAGTATGCAAGGGAGAGAGTATTAGGAGATGAGGATAGAGATCAGAGGCAGAAGGCAGTCTATGTGAGGTTTTAAGGGTCTTGGTAAAGATTCTGTATCCCATTCTACATGTGCTTGGAAGCCTTGAGAGGGTATAGAGCAGGGAGTGAAATCTTTTGACTTAATATTTTATAAGAACCCTTTTGACAGTAAAATGAGAAAAGACTGGAAGAGACCAGCTGCAGAAGGGACCCCAGGTACAGTGATCTAGTCAAGAGATTAGGAAAGTAGAGCCAAGAAAATGAAAATGCCAGATTCAGGATATACTAATATAAAACTTATAGAATTTGCTGAAGATTTGGATGTAGTTTATGAAATAAATAAATGAAGAATTAGTCCAAGGTTTTTACTCTGAACAACTAGATGAATTGTACCATGAAAAAGACAGGGACCTGAGAGAGTATACCATGTTGAAAGGAGCATCTACATAAATATTACAATAGACAAGAATGTTGACAGAAGTCATTGAGAGAGAGGACCATGGATGACTTCAATAAGGAGGAGCAGCTGAAGGGATTATGAAAGTATCCTGCTTTCCTGCTCAGGAACTTTCTGTGCCTTCCCACTGTTATTGCTTTTTGAGAGAAGGAACCATGCCTCTGTCTTCTTTACATCAATGTTTGGAATGTCCCCAAACAACCTGGGAGCTCAGCAAGTATTTGTAAAACAATGAATGAGTTGGATGAATGGACTAGACAATAGAATACATGGCTCTTCAAGATTTCTCACTTACCTCCCATAACCCCATCACCTACTTCCTGTCCAGTCCACCATACTATTCCACATTTCTGAATACGCATTGCATTTTTCTATATTCATGGTTGCCTTGCTCATTAGTATCTCCTAGCCCCGATGGTTTCTCCTACTCTATCACCTATATGCCTTTTGAAAGTCTCCTCATGTTTCAAAACTCTGACCTCATGTCTTCGAAGACCACATTCATCCCCACCCATGTGACAGGTTAGTCCTGCCTTCTGCTCTGCGATTAGTTAGCATCTAAAATTGCACTTTACCAAGCACTTCCCCGGATTGGCATTGATATTTGCCTATTCCTCTAGGTTATCAAATCCAGGGCAGTAGAAACTTTTCCTTATTTTTATTTCTGCCTTCCAAGTTAAACATTTTTCAAAATTCTTTGAGGTTGCACCACAAATTATAATTGGATTCAATTAAAATGAATTTAAAACAGATAGGAAAAGATCTCTTGCAGCTAAACACAATTAGTGTAATATCTGTACGTTCAAATTATTTTGCTCTGGGAAAAAATCTGAAATCATAGGTTGTTTGTTAATGAACATTCTGTATTTGAGGAATGCAAAAGTTCTGCTCACTTTTGGATAATGATAAGGATTAGGAAGCTACATGACTGTCTTACAGTCTTATCCTCCAGCCTCACCCTATATCTACTCCCAAGGGCCCCTGAGCTCCACCAGGCTCAACTACTTGCTGTTTCCTGAACATAATATCTCCTAACTCTCTGCACATGACCCTTCGTCTGGCTTGAATATCCTTCACCATTTTTACCCTTGGACAACCTCAACTCAACTTTTTTATTTGGTTTCTACACTAAGAGATCTCCTCTGTCAACTGAGAAAAGTTGAGCACAGAATTTGATGTTTCTTCAATACCTTCAACATAATTCACCTAGAGTACTTGTCTTGATCCAATGCTTACCTGTCTTGACCTCTTCCCTAGCCTAGCATTGTGAATTCTTCTAGGAGACAATTTGTGTACAATTATACTACCAGGACTTAGTATTGGCCAGGAAAAGGTAGGTACACAACAAATAACTGTTGAAGTGAATGAACCCGGAGAATCTCTTTGCAACCTCACAGCTCTACAAGGCAATTCTGCCTTTTGTTGTCACTGTTCTAATTTCAAAGATAAACTCTGATTAATTGCTGATCTGTAGCCACAGGCATGGAGATACCCCCTACCAGCTTTAGGAAACCTACATTGCTGTGAGCTACCTTCTCCCCACTCCCCACCCCTTCCCTAGTAATTATAGATGCCTCCCCAATCCCAACCACTTAATCCCTCCAGCCCTTTCAATTACTTATTGTGTTATCCAGTTGTAACTGGATAGGTAATCAGCCTAGATGATAAACTGTCTGCAGTTATTTTTTAATGTAAATGACTTCTTTATCCCCTGGTCTGAGCTGTATGTTTTTAAGGGGAGTGGTACAGGAAGGGGAATGAAGAGAGCTGTCTAGTGAAGGATATTATGGTCATAGATAGATATAAAATCATTTGTGATCTACATCAAATATGCATGCATCCTGGAAGTAATTACCAAAATAGTTCTAACCTAATTATACTTTAAACACAAGGATCACTTCTTAACTTTGAGTCTAATTGATACTAATCTGATTCAGCCCTGACGCTATAGGTTCACACTTTATTAAAGTCAGCTAACTTCTCTAAGTCTCAGTTTATTCCACGAAGAAAATGGCTCTATCCAACTAGAAAATCAACCCAAGATTGTGGAAGAACACAGCAGGATCAAGACTTGGGCTCTTCATGGCCAAAATCTCCTGTGTCTACCCAAAATACATCCATAAAACTAAATTAGACTAGTAATTACCAAGTGTTTGCAAGACAAGAAAATTCTGCTCTAAAATTTTCTGGTAAGAACACATGCAAACAACATTTCTTTCTCAGTTAAGGAAAGGCCTCCATTATTTATCATCTCATCAATAAACCTGAGGACAGGACTTGGCTTCCATAGGAAAGAAAACCTATCTTATAGAGGACATTCAAGCTCACTGCTAGATCAGCTAGTTATTTACTATACAGGAATGAGCACAGAGAAAATGCCAGTCAATGAGAAAGAATAGTAAAATAAAATTAGCCCTGGATTCCATTAAGGCTCTTAATTAAACATCTACCTGGTACTCAGTACTCAAACATTTTTTAAGTGAACAAATGAATGAATGAGTAAATGAAAAAATGAATGTATGAGCTGTTCTTGTATATGTAAAAGCCAGTTCTGCACAGCCCCACAGCCCTGGGTATAAACAGCCTGAAAGGGAATTAACATTTATTGTGCTATTTAAATTCTCACACTTGCTCTTGCCACTAGTTTACCATTATCTTTATAAGAGAGAGAACTAGGGGCGCCTGGTTGGTTCAGTCAACTAAGTGTCTGACTTCAGCTCAGGTCATGATCTGGCAGTTGGTGGGTTCGAGCCCTGAATGAGGCTCTGTGTCTCCCTTGCTCCCTGTTCCTCTCTACTCATACTCTATCTCTGTCTCTCCCTCTCAAAAATGAATAAATGTTAAAAGTCTTTTAAAAATAGAGAAAACAGAGGAGGGGGCAACATGGTGGAGAAGTAAGGAGCTCCGTACTTGCACTCGCGCCCATACATCACACGGAAAAGATCTGAAGCCATTGGAAACCTTAAAAAACCTGAGAGATTGGGAGAAAAAGGACGCAGAATCCACTGAGAAAGCCTTCTAACGTGAGTGCGAATTGGGGAAGATAAAATCGGGCTGGATTGGAGACTCCAGGGCGGGAGGCGATCCCCCTCTACCCTCTATGGGGATTGAGAGGGGAAAAACAGAGAGTCCGAAACAGAAAAAACTCCGTTCGGGGGGAAAAAACCTCCGCTCGGGGCAGAGAAAGACCGTACTTGCCAAATACCTGCATGCCAAGTCCCCTCGTGCCAACTGGTCCCGGGGGGACTGAGCGCACAGACTGCTTCTTTGTGCGGGCTCCAGGCGGCTAGACTTCAGAGTGGTGGTGCGCCTGCCACCATTGTAGCTCCCGGGCGGCTGGGGCCCCAGAAATCTCCTGGCTGGCTAGAACTCGAGAGGGAAGGCAAAGAGCTAAAAACTGGGAAATTTGCCTGTGAGTTCGTGTTTCAGGAGACGAGCCATAGAAGGACCAGGTTTTCAACACTCCAGAGGGCTCAAGCTCAGAACACCCAGCAGGCAAGCCCCCGCCCATGCGCGCCAGCCTGACCCAGAGAAGGAAGCAGCGATTCTGACTCCGCCCCCAGAGCTCGGCAGGGGGCCTGGAATTGCCCCGAGGGGGCTGCCTGGGAAGCTGTGTCTAAGGCAATTTCAGCGGGGCGCGTGGATGGGGATTTGGAGATTGGGACTGGCCTGAGTTGAAGAGGGCAACCAACTTTGGCTGCGCCCCCGGTACAGGGAGTTTCCACGCCCAAAGAAGCGAGGTGCAGCGCTTGGTTCAAGAGGGACTAGAGCACCGCCACTCTCCTCCCCACAACTGCCAAGGCAGAGCTCCCAC
Source organism: Hyaena hyaena (assembly GCF_003009895.1). Taxonomy (NCBI): domain Eukaryota; kingdom Metazoa; phylum Chordata; class Mammalia; order Carnivora; family Hyaenidae; genus Hyaena; species Hyaena hyaena. The sequence goes on from NW_024082663.1 coordinate 73,074, forward strand.
CTGAGTCATTGGATCACGCCACGCCCATCCCTGCCTGAGAGCTGCCCTCCTCCCTTTTCTTTTTTCTTTTTTTCTTCTTCTTTCTCCTTTCTCTCTTTTTTCTCCAGAACACTGACCTGATTAACTCTGGTCGCCGGCTTGCTTAAACAATCACAACGAGTCCATTCTGTACATGTAAATTCTACACCTACCGACATCTTCATCTCTTTCGCTCAGGAGTAATTAGACTATACAGTTTCTCTGCATAATACCAACATCCTTCTCTCACCTAACCAACCATATTCTACCCTTTAGCTCTTTGAAAAAAGCTTCTTATCCCTTCTGCCTGTTCATTCTATTTCCACTTTTGCCTCAGCCCCACCCTGTCTTCTCTATCTTTCTCTATGCTCTTCAACCAGCACTGCATGCACATGGCTATTTAACTGTAGCTGGGAAATCTGGTTATATGCTTTAAACCATTCTTTGTCCATCGGTTTTCTTCTTTTTTCCTTTTCTTTTCTCCTTTTTGACCCTTTTTTGTATTTTAGACTCCCTATTATTTGCCCTCCCTCCTCCGTCGTTTCTCTTAACTTTTTCATTTTCCCACTCGCTTTGCATGTTAGTTGAATTAGGCTGTGCATTTGTGTGCTCCTGCTCCCTGTGTGTTTGTCTGTCTGTTTTCTTTTCCAGGGCTACCTCAAGAAACAAGCCAGAGCACACAAGGTGGAGAGTCCCAAATATCACTACGAATAGGAAAATAAATTAACCAAGGTCCCAAAAAGGAAGACCAAGAGATACTATTCAAAAAACACTCTCTGAAAGGTTGGGCCCCGGACAGTCAGAGAGTCTTCTTGGATATAGCAGCGCTCATAGATACAGAGAGCATTAACAGGTCTCTAAAACCAACAAGAGCCGAAAAGCTAACTAAAATGACGAAAGGAAAGAGCTCTCCTCCAAAGAAACTCCAAGAAATGACAGCTAATGAACTGCTCAAAACAGATATCAGCAGCATCACTGAACAAGATTTTAGAATAATAATGGTAAAATTAATAGCTGGGCTTGAAAAAAATATAAGGGACATGAAAGAAACTATGGCTACAGACAGAATGGAAAATAAAAATAGGCATGAAGAATTAAAAAATGCGATAAATGAGATACATAATAAATTAGAGGCCTCCAATGCACGGATTGAAGAGGCAGAAAGGAGAATCAGTGATTTAGAAGACACCATTATAGAAAAACAAGAAGCTGACAAAAAAAGAGACAAACTGATCCCGGAACAGGAAAGAAGAATTCGAGAGCTCAGCGATACGGACAAACGCAACAATATCCGTATCATAGGAATCCCAGAAGAGGAAGAGAGAGGGAAAGGTGCTGAAGGAGTCCTGGAACAAATTATAGCAGAGAACTTCCCCGACCTGGGGACGGAAGTAAATGTGGAAATACAAGAGGCTCAGAGGACTCCCCTCAGACGTAACTTGAATCGATCTTCTGCACGACATATCATAGTAAAAATGGCCAAATACAAGGACAAAGAGAGAATTTTGAAAGCAGCTAGGGAGAAAAGGGC